>NW_020799124.1:10561679-10604179 GCF_003259725.1 Athene cunicularia | reverse complement strand
AAAACCTACAAATTTCTTAAAACCAGGAACTTGTATTTTCTTCATTCACTCTCTTTTAAGCTAATTATTTTATATCACTTGTGGGAATTGTATCAGTCCCATCATTCCACCTTATTTAGATATCCAGCCCCTGTGAACTTACATTTACCCTAAGTCTATCCACAGAAAAACTGCCATGGTTCTGACCTAGGATTCTTGCTCGATAAATACCTTGAAAGCAAGTTTCCTACTTACGCCAGCTTGCTACACTAGAAAACATTATCTTATAATTGATCTTATCTGTATGTTAAACACTCTTAGCATCTTGTCAACCCTCAATACGGTCAATTACTAGATAATAGTGCCCACTTCCACATGTCTTATTACTTAAATGGTAAGATCAATAATTAAGAGTACATAGCACCATTAAGCACCTGCTGATGAAAGTCTGCTGATGCATGGAATGAATAAAGGTAATTACCCCACCTATTTCTTTTGCTGATTCTGAGGATACCAGACTTAGAAACACCTAGTGCTTCAGGAAATTTTTTTCATCTCCAGCTCTACCTTCACCAAAATTTCTTGATGAATAGAAAAGAAAAAAAAACCTAAAAATTTCTATTTCTTGCATGTATGTTATCTCATTATGAAAAAGAAACTGCCTGCTCTATTTGAATGTTAATGATTTCATGACTGTACGAGTTCCTTTGCTTGGTGGTTTGGTTTTTTTTCTTTCTTTTTTTTTTTTTTTTGGATGACTGGATACAATCTATTAGCTTCCTTTTCTCTCCTTCTGTTTTCTTTCCATTTTGGTGGGTCATGGTCCATATGTATTATATACATGCCTCAAGATTTTAGTTTTTACTCTTTTATTCATATTACAGAATTACCTGTCCTGTTTCCTCTTGACCTCTGGGACTGGGTCAAAACATGTGATATAAAAATACACTAGCTTTAATGGCTGAATTATAATATTGATTGGATATCTAAACTGGATATCAGTTCACTACCTTACTAATAAAAATAGATATAAAATCCAGAATGTTAATCCTTCTTTGAGACAAGCAATGTGCTTCAGTACAAGGTAATTTTAATGCAATTTTAATGTGCTATCAAGGTTAGGTAGAAGGGATAAAAACTCACATATAAAATAAATTTACTTGCACTATGAAAAACCATCTCATGGTATTCGTTTTGTCTCTCAACTTCATGTCAAGAGAACTTGATCACTTCAATAAAAGGACTATTTACAGAGTGAACAACTAGCAAATCATCCACTCAACCTGTGTCTAGAGATGTTCAATGCTAAAAGGAAATCACACATTGTGTTTTCTAGGAAAAAAACTAAAAATCATGACTCCTATCTTCCTTATGCAGTTACAGACTTTAGCAAGCTGAAAATCTATTTTGTTTCATATTGATAGCGAGTGCAACCATTTGGCTCAGTACAATTTACAATTGTACAACAAAGTTTCCATAATCTCCATAGCCTCTCTGTACTGAAAACCAGAAAAGTTTAAGTGTATTTATTACTTCTTGCTTGTAATCTCAATTTCACTGTTCAAAGGCTGCACAGTAGGGAAAATACTCTTCTCTAAGCTGAAAGGGAAATAAAACCTATGTACTCTTACATCCCTAGGATGCCTAACTAGCTCAGAGAAATATAATAGAAAAGTTTTTCACTGTTTTCAAATATTTACTTTAAGAAGCTGCTTTCTAAACTTACGAGTGCTCACAGAAAATATACCTTACATGAGCATGCTAGCTTGCTGGGGTAGAGTTAATCTCCTTCACAGTAGCCATGTGGGGCTGTGGTTTGGGTTTGTGCTGGGAACAGTGTTGGTAGCACAGGGATGGTTTAGTGATGGCTGCGCAGGGCTCACACAGAGCCGAGGCCTTTCCTGCCTCTCACCCCACCCCACCAGCGAGGGGCTGGGGGTGCACAAGGAGTTGGGAGGGGACACGGCCGGGACAGCTGACCCCAACTGCCCACAGGGACGTCCCAGGCCGTAGGGCGTCCCGCTCGGCACAGAGAGCTGGGGAAGGAGGAAGGGGGGACGTTCGGAGTGATGGCGTTTGTCTGCCCAAGTCACCTTCACGCGTGAGGGAGCCCCGCTGTCCTGGAGATGGCTGAGCACCTGCCTGCCCGGGGGAGGTGGCGAACGGATTCCTTGATTTGCTTTGCCTGCGTGTGCAGCTTTTGCTTTACCTCTTTAACTCAACCCACAAGGTTTTTCACTTTTATTCTTCCAATTCCCTCCCCCATCCCAGTGGGGGGATTGAGCAAGTGGCCGTGTGTGTCTTTAGTTTCCAGCTGAGGTTACAGCACAACAATAAGTAAATGTACCTTATTTAAAATTAAGAACTTTCCACTTTCTGGAAAACTTTGTTCAAAAGCAACCTATCATATGCATTAATGTAAGGAATGGGAATTATCTCCAAAATCCTCACACCATTTATCCTACTTTTCTCTTGAAATCACAGGAAAATGCCCCTTCGTGTATTCTCCTCTTTAAAAGGAACTGGGCATAATTCTGATACACTCATTGACCTCAATGAAATAAAACACTTTCCTCATGTCAAAGAGTAAAAATAAGTATGGGAGAGTTTCCTGGAATTTTCAGACTCAGGTTGTATATAAAAATCTGGCAAAAAAATCAAACTTAATCTGCATCAGTTGTCCAATGCCAAATTATTTTCTTACGCCTTTGATGTTCTCCATTTTGCTGTATTACTCTTTTTTTTTTTTTTTTTTTTTTTTTTTTTTTTTGCTTATCACTTGACCAGAAAATTGCAACAAATGGCCGTTCACAAGAACACTTACCATTACTGGGTCACAGAAAAACTAAAAATGTGCTAAGAATTTTCTATCATAGTGATTCCAGTCAGACATTGATGCTGAAAGTTTGATTCCTAGATTTATATATTCAGTCAGGTGAGTTTAAATTACATGATTTCAAGTGCTATGCTTTCAAAAATCACATACAATTGCATGACTCGAGCTTTTTTATTTAGGAGGAATTCTATAGGTGTGATTATGACATCCATTTCCGATCTGAGTCAAAGTACACGTATAGATGAACAGTTATTTAGTCCTATTCCCCACTCCTTCCAAAGCTATGTAGATTTTAAAATTCTGAATACTAAAAGAGAAGTATAGTTCCCTCACTACACACTTTCAAGCTGACTGTTTTTGCCAGAACTACTTCACCCATCTTTAATTGACACCAACATAAATGTCAAATGTGTTACAAGGAATGAGTCATGTCTGTGTTAATGGCAAAGAAAATGCTTTATGGAGCAGATTCAAAGCTTGCACAACACATAGATTGTCTTCTTTTTTAATATGCTAAGAAATTTCTGTGGTTCTGGACTTTTCAGGAAAAGATCAGCAGGGCTTCCACAATAATCACTTCAGACTACAGAATAGTCTTCTGTGTTGCCAAAAAGCTGTTAAAATCTGCTCTAAACCAGTAATGTCTCCTTTAAGGAAGAGGGGGGAGAGAAAGGAGGGAGAAAATAAAAAGTTATCTCAAAGTAAAGCTCATGGTTTTGAAGTTCTCTGCTTTTAGCAAGTTCTGTTCTATTTAATAGCTTCCAGAGTCAAGAAGGTCTCAGGTAGACCTGACTTACCTAACCACATGAGCAATTAGTTCTTCCAGACAGTATGTCTGTTGTAATATAGTTCACTTAACTTCACATGGTGAATCAGTTCACTTTGATGGTGGGATTTTTTTTCCTTCCCTCCTATTATTTCTCTTCCTTGTCTCTCGGCAGCTGCCTGTCTTGACATCTGACCTCCACTTGCTCCATGGATTGACTGTTTCAGGCACTGTTAGGGAATTAAAATCTCTGCCCATTCCCCTGAGAATCTGAATACACCCCCAAGTTCATTGCAAAATCCAGGTCTTCCAAACGCAAAACGAGCACTGCTTCCCTTGGCTTGGTTTAATATAAGTTTGATTAAGAATGTTGTTGCTGTTTCCAACATATACCAAAAGGGAGACATCAGTTTCTGATAGATGCTGCACAGGCCTATAGTCTCAGCTGGTGATTTCAAACACATCTCAAAACTTATAAAACCTGGCAAAAACCTGCCTGACCTAGAAACAAAAATTGGCACAAAAAGCCACTTCACATTCTTTGATTTACTTTAAAGCCAAATGTTTTGATAGTCTGCCTAATTGGTCTGGGATTTTGGAATAAAATTTTGAGATTAACTAAACAGGAAATAACACTAACAAAGCTCCAACAGATGAAGGGCGACCACAGTTAATTGAACTGTTTGCTTAAATATCAGTATATACAGAGCCATGTTAAAGTGAAGGTGCTGCCAAGTACTTGTCTTCCATTGTATAAAAATGTCATTCGGGCACTTGAGTGCTGTTTTCTATTGTTTGTCACCTGGTATTTCTAACAGATATTACATGTTGCTAAACCTCACACACTTGTCATTTTATCTTGATTCAATTAAGCATATTTTGGCTTTTATTTCTGAAAGTCATGTAAATTTATATTTTTTTTCCTCAAATATCACCTTAATAAGACTAGTTTAAGGAATACATTTGTCTTGTGGTTAAAAACAAAAACTCCAAACCCCCAAACTTTCCTAATCTGCATCCTCTAAGGGGTCAGCATGCAGAAACATCACAGTCAAAATCTACATGCCTCAAATTAGGTGACAACTATATATATATATATATACACACACTCTATATATCTAACCACATATAAAGTCAGATATATATGACTCTATACCACACTATACTTCTACAACATAATGAATACAGCTGTGAAAACAACCCAGCCCAGAAGAGGTGGGCAGCAAAGCCAAAGGCCAACAAGCTTCTCTTCCCTCTTTGCTATCTAACACTGACACCTCTTCCCACAACGTTGTGAGGAGGGCTGCATCCACCTTTCACGTTGCCCCAAAAGGCTCAGTGATACATCCTTGCTCCTGTAAACTGGGACCACTCATTAAAATGCATGGCACTCGATCTGTGCTATTAGATCTGGCCCTGAGAATCCTTAGTGCCGTAACCTCCAGGAGATCTAAGCAGGAGGCACATCTGCTCCTACGTTCTGCTTGCATGGCTGGTGCCTCAACCCTTACAGAAGGTGCAGAGGACATGATCACAAAGCTCAATAACCCTCCTCACTAATGCAAATGAAGCCAACCGTAATACTTTTTACTAAAAGAGTTTTTAATGACAGCACCATGTTCATTAAGGTTGGGTTTTTTTTTAACATTATATGCCAGTGAAATTTAAAATCATGTACTTTACAGGAATCCGAAGCATGTTGTGATGCTGGCACTCCACCCCGCAGACACTCCTCATCCAGTATATTCAGCCATGTTACTTCCCAGTAGCATACTGGTTTTGCTGTTCATGCCTGTCCTGTGAAACCCATATTCCACTTTTTTGTTCTGTTCAGGGATTTCTTTGGGCTGATGCTGTTCCAGAAGCTATAAGCTCATTTCTAATTGCCAGGAAGCAGATTTTCTAACTTTAGCCATCTAATAGCATTTAGTGTAGATCATCTTGAGGTTCCTTCTATAATCAATGGAAAGAGAAACGTTGAGTGAACCACCACTGAGAATGAGGTCCTTATCTTAATGGTGGAGGATGAATCGCCATTGCTGTCTCACAGAGGGAATGGGCTGGAGGCAGGCAAGGCACATCTTTCATCCCCCTGGCAGAAGAGAGCTGCTTTGTCCCAGTTTTCCAGTTTAATGCTGGGACTGGGCCAATGACCACTGCATCCTCACTGCAGTAAGAATTCCCCATTATAGCAGCCCAGCAAGGTCAAAACATTAGAAACAGGGAGTAGCATGCATGGGATAGGGAGGAGACAGACAAGGGAAAGAAAGATACTGTCATTATGAGTCCCCTGAAATCCCAGGTATCAACCCAGCATGTCCCTGGGACCCCGCATCTTCCTGCTCCCTCATCTACCACATCGAAACCTGACTGCCTGCCACCTACTCTGAACACTCACCAGGCACATCTATGAAACTGCAGTCACTAAAGATGATGGAAAAACGCAAATATCTGCTCCTCATCTTAGGGGCAATAAAATTAAAACTTGCCTATACTGCAGAGAAACTGCAGAGAGCCAGATCTGAGAGCAAATTTTCAATATACAACATTAAAGCAAAGTCCTCATATCTGAATTCTTCAAAATGCTGTCAAGTTAACAATGTTCCGTTCATTTAACTCTCACTGAAGTGTACTGGATCAATTTTCCATCTTGTCTACATGCACAGTGACTCTATTACAATCACAACAAGAGATTTCTGTTGACCCCAAGAGATGTTGCTTGCCTCATTAGCACATGCAGCTAAAACCCAGCAAAGACAGTATTTCTTGGATTTACTTGTTCATATTTCAATCATCAAGAGGCACATGAAAACTATTTTTTCATCCTATCCACCTGTTCTTATCTGTACTACAGCCACCTATTCAAGACTTGAGCAGTCAATTTGCAGGTGCCACTGAACCAGTGTTGATAGTTGGCTGCCTACCAGCACGACTGCTTTCTGAAACAGGCAACTCCAGGACTATCATCACAAATGAAACACAAATGGCTTCCAGGTAAATTAGTCATCTCCCTTAAGGACTAGTTTCTGGTACCTGCATTAACAGTGAGTGGCACTCTTTTCCATAAGGGGCTGATTGCATAGCACTCACTTCACAGGTAATTGCTGTGGGCAAGAATATCAGTATCTCTGATTTTATTCTTTGACTGCCATGATGAAAAGAGACAATTTGGAGAGATTATGAAAAACATTTACCATGAAGACGCTGAATCTCACATGTGCTGTTTAATTCTAACTACTTTTGACCAAGTAAATTGGACTACAGTGTTCACACATACTTCTGATACTCTGAAGAAATGCACAATGCCATCCCCGAATTTCTAACATTTCTCTAAAGAATAAGGCTAACACTCAATCTAAAGCTCTTTTTCAGAGAATGGAAATACTGCTCTAAATTTCAATGAAGCCATTAGAGGGAAGAACTTGGTTTGGTGAGCAGGGGATCGACTGTGATGCTGGTGCCGCCTTGAAGCAGGATCTGTCATGAGTGCTAGGCTAAAGACCCTTTCCACAAACAAGACCAGTTCATTGTACATAAAACACAAACAAATACAGAAAAGGGAAAACTTTTTTACAAATAAAAGCATTCCCCAGGAGAAAAAATAAACAACAGAATTTAACTGCAGGAGTATTTAATAAGAAACAGCCTGTTCCAGTCTCTTCTTCATTTAATTTAAAATAAACATAAACCAGATTTCTCCTATACAACACGACCATTCCCTCAGAAGAAATAGAAAGGAATACTAAGGAACGTTTTGGTTGTTGGAAAACTAAGGAAGAGACTCTTGTCTATCAGGGATCCTTGAGGAGCGTCTGGTCTGTTCCCCTCACACAAACTGCAGCATCCCTATCGCAAAACTCACCCAGCGCCTCAGCTCCACACACACTCTTCAACCCGCCCGACCCTGCCAGCAGTAACTGCCCGGAGAGCCCAGCACCCTGGGAGAGGCAACACCTCCAGCCACCACCAGAACGGGTGCCTGCAGCACAGCACTTCTTGTATTTGTCCTCTGGCCAAGGCAGCTCCTTCTGAAAATTTTCTAGCCGTTCATTCTAATGATGACAAGGATCTCGAAGTCAACCTCCCAATTATTTGTTTAAAGTTATTAAACTTCAGGGTGAATTCTGCAGAATGCCCAGTGTGTCATTGTATATACTCACTGTATAAGGTATATAGAGCTCAGTCAAAAGCACACATGCATTTCTGATTGAACCAAGAAAAATAATTTAAAAAAAAATAAATTGCAAGACAACCCCGCCGGCCCAGTTTCACCTACCTCCATTAATCAGTTAGCCAAATAAATTCTCCTATTTTGCTCTATCTAGTAACCAGATTAAATTGCAGCACGGTATTAATAACCACGAGGGTTCTTAAAAAGACAAGTGTGGAAGGAAGAAACTCTCCATGCACCACAGCAGCTTTTACATCAGAAAACCAAGTCCACCCTGAATTCTCGATATGCCACATTTGAAAGTCTGAGCTGTGTTGCAGCAACTCACTTGTAACACTGACCAGTCTGAAAAGACTGCAAGGAAACCTGGCAAGAAACTCCTTCTATAACAACAAACCAGGCTTGCAATAAAAGCCATCTGCGAAAGTGCCAATTATCCTTCTCCTCAAATGATTATGTTCCATCCAGTTTTGCTGACAAGCAAGTTATGCCACATTTTAATAGGCAATAAAATGTATTATTAAATAATTAGTAGCTAAGAAACAGAAATTAGAGGGCACTTCCTTTCACATACATCCCCCAGTACTTCAAACTATTGATTTAAAGGCAACTCGATCCTCTAAAGAGGACAAAATGGAACCTGATACAGCAGTTTACCAGGAGACAATTACAAGGCTAATGATTGTTCGCAGAGAAATGAAGCAGGAAGAAATTCTAGAGAATTCCACCCCACTCTGTTTTGTCTGATCTGTCTCTAAATCCCCAAAAGAGCTAAAATTTCTCCAAATCTGTTCCTTGCTCTGAGCCCATTAATTACAGTGTTAAAGGTAAAGAAGTATTGATGTCTTTCCTCTACTCCCTCTATTCCCCCCCAGGTAACGTCTGGTACTTGTTCAGCCTTTAAGGTATGGTAGTGCTAACTGAAAAAAGCCCCACTAAGACCAATTAAGGCCTTTACTAAGAGGCTGAAAAGAAGACAAATGGAGGCAGAAAGCCCGATTACAAGGAACCTTTGTACAGATGTAAAGCAATTAGAATAGTCTCAAGGGCTGGCCAGCGCAGTACCTACTAGTAAAGGATTTTACAGCTCGTCTAAACTTGGAACAATCCGTCTCTCTCTCCCTTCGGTTGAGTGTAAAAGTGAACCCTGTATTAGTGTCATGTATCGGTTGATAGCTTGGTATTGGTTTCCTTGAGCATGTTAAATCTGTAATGCTGGTCTCAGGATCCCTTGTGGATGACAATAGTGTTACACAGTCAGCTCTAACTTACAAGGAAAGAAGATATGACTGATGTTAAACCATGATAAAAACCAGAACCCACTCTTTCAAGCTTCTTTTATTTGCCTAATGCTAATCCCTAGAATGTCTCAAATTTACTGCACTGTGCTGCATAATTTGGCACAGAATGTGTAAGAAATGAAAATGTTTGTACTGCAGTTTTAACAACAAAAATAAATTTTGCAGTGACTCAATTTAAGGCAGCTTCTCATCTCAGGTCACTCTTACTTTTAAAAAAATAATAGTAAAAGCTAAAAATATGCTTTTACAAAATGAAAACTGATCAATCAAATGGTACCTGAGAAGTTCTCCAATACCACACATATCCCCAGATGCCTCTCACCTCAACACATGTAGACCCCCCCCCCCCCCCCCCCCCCCTACACAGGATTTCGCAAGTCCATCTCCCCAAAAGCAAGCATAACCCTGCCATAAGCGACTTCCTTCTAACCACCTTCCTAGTTCATTTGTGGTCTGTCTGCTAGACTCTGGTACCAAATCTGCCTTGATCGTGATGCTGGCTCAGACTGCATGAGCCTAAATCTGGCCTTGCAGACGGGAATTCCCTTTGGATGGGAATAAGTGCATTGTTAAGATGTCCTGGATCCTTTGGTGAAGCATAGATACCAAGAAAGTATCAACATAAATGCCTTAAACACTTGGCAGACCTTCATGTGACTGTACATACACTGGGTAGCTTTAGCCTTTGGCATCAGTAGGACTTAATGCAGTCCATAAATTTGTAGTCAAGTGTATTTTTTTCATACACTGATTTCTGAGGTTGAAAAAACTTGTCTTGTATTCAGGCCATCATAGCAACATCACTTAGTATTTCCATAGGGCAATATTCACAAGGGAGCTTAGAGAGCAAAGTCATCCCTACTCAGCAGAAGAAAAAGTGGAGGCTCACAGATAAAGCTCTTCTAGGTCAGCTGCTATGCTTTCTGCACAAAATTAGGTTTTAAGGTAATTGACCCACATGAAACGGAATTTTGAGGTTACTGGTCTATGTAGAATTTGTTATGATTATATTACTACTTCTCAAGGGTTTTGCTTTTTCACCACTTGTTCAGATGGATACAGAAAGGACACAGATAACTTTTAAAGAAAGAGAACACCAGTTGCTGCTAATCAGCTTACTGTCTAGTTTATAATATCTGATGATGAATGAACCTTTTGAGGAATCCTCTAGTAAGAAAAGATTTCCTGCAACAGCTTCATCAAATACAAATCACATAATACAGTATGTTTAAGCCTTTTTTCCTCCTCTTATCCATAATTTGATGAGTTAAAGACAGCCCCTTAAAAAAAAAAAAAAAAAGCAAAAAAAAAGCATAACTTCTGATAAAAGATTAATTTCTTAAATTAGGAAATGTTTTTCCAAATTGGTAAGTACTAACCAGTTCCTGCTGTGCTAACAGGGGTTGATCTGTGAAACAATCTCAGCCACCAGCCTGCTAAATCCTTTTGAAAATCTAGTCTTTGCTAAGGTGTCTGAGCTCATCCAAAAATCTGGTTTCTCCTAAAAATGTGGTCCAGATTAAAAAAAAAAGTGTGGTGGTGTAGCATGCTAGTCCCTCATACTTGAAATTCAGGTTTAACGATGTCTGGGTTTTAAGTAAAATAAATCTGGACATCTATAATAAATATTCTTCACATTACAACCACAACCACACTGAGAGTTTTTGTTGTTGGCAAAACCAACAGTCACCAGAGCTGTTGCTGGCTGGGTTTAAAAGTCAGTGCTATAAAAGTATCCTCAAATAGCCACCTCTCCCAACCAGTCTCTAATTTTCATGGTGATAAAAAATTCAAACACACAAAGATTATTTCAAAACAGTAAGCCAGAAAACCAGTACACCAGGACATCATCTTTAGTAATGAGGTCAGAGGCATACCTTTGCTACGTGAATTATTTAAGTGCATATTACTCATAGGCTGAACTTTGTACTGAATGGCAAGGAAGAGAGGGCTAACACAGCATCTCCATGCAAACCAAGCTGAGACTCCTTAAAATCGTTTTAGCAGGTATATCATGTTACATTTAAATTAGGTTCTCCAAAGAAGAAACCCTCTGTAGCCATTATTCCTCAGGGTAGCTCACTGTGCATTCAAATCTTTTGAAATCATCTTAGATTTCAAAACACAGATGCAAAGATCACACACAAAAATATGTTATTATGAAAATATTAGAATATGTCAGATACCTGCTTCATTGTTCTGTTAAGGTTCGAGTATAATTATCTGTATGCTGTGTACCCCTCTACAGTCACGCCACTGACAGACTGTAGCCAAAGACATACGATATTTGTTCTCTAGTGTTCTCAGCAATAATGATTTTTGATTCTGTGTCTCTTTTCCCTCTCCTCCTCCCACACACGGAGGCAGAGCTTGCCTCAGGTAAAGCTGAGGGCTAAAATGCTCTCACTAGTGATATGTCCATGATCTGGTATCTGTATCTTACCCAGTTGAAACCACTCACTCAAGTACCTGATCAGCATCGTTATGATGCTTTCTTACAATATTGGAAAAACGTTTTGAGTGCTTTTGCACGATGCCGCAATTTGACTGAATGAATCAAAATTGCCTATGTTTCTCCAAGCCCATTCTTGAAAGAGGCATTCACCCATCCATTTATTTCCATGGTGCCCTGCCAAAGCTCAGAAAAAAAACGCACTCCAAATTTTGCTCTATTGATATATAAATACAGTCACTTCAGCTAAAGAGTCATCAAGTCACTCTGATGCTTGGTAACTTGATTAAATCTATATTAAGGTAGCAAGTCTTACTGCATGGCCTTTAACACCAAGTCAGGAAATAATTAAGTTTTAAAGCTAGCTGGTGAAAGATAATGCCAAGTCTGGTTTGCTGCTGCAGTGCTGATAAAGGAAGGGGTATACAATTGAACATTAATTAGGTACAAGCAAACATCTTTGCTAATAGCTCATGTTCTCATTCCCAAAATGTCAACAACAGATATTAGTGCCAGATGCTGGTATAACATCTCCCACGACTGGGGCTGGGACATGGGAATAGACTTGTGCATTTGGAGAAAATGCCAGCACTGTCAGGGGGATCTGGCATGATGTCGTAAGAGCAGTAAACTTCCTCATAAGGGATTTACCAAACAAGCCTCTGTATTATCAATGATGATTCATGTGTCACATAGTGAGGCCCTGGGAAGCAAAATGAAAACAGTGAACTGGCATAACCTGTGAACCAGAGACAACATTAGTACTGAGAGACTCACGTACAAATCACTGGAGGCTTTTAAAGTTATCAAGCATCTTCCACTCCAATTGCTTTAAAAATGTTACTCAATCCACTTGCAAAAATTTTGGTTAAAAAAGGCTCGTTGTGTCACAGAAATCATCATGACTGGGCAGGTCAGCGAAGCCAGGCCAATGTGAGCAAAGGCAGGATATAGGATTTGACCACATTATCATACATCAAACAGTTCCCACCACAGGGCTTTCACCATAGGGATGGTAAAATACAGAAAGCGGAAAACCAAAAATCCCGAAGAAGGAAATTCTAAATCTTACCGCCACTGAAAGGTTGGGATGTAGCACTGTCCAAACAAATCTCTAGCCAGAGAACAGAATTTAAGAGCAGACACATTTTTTTGTGGAACTACCAGAAGTGGACTAACACCCCCTCCAAAATCCTGGCAAACCATGGAGGGAGCCCAGTGCCCGTAGCACAGCACAGTGACACTGGCCACAGGCCAACCTGCGGGGGGGGCTGTCACAGGCCGGTCACACAGCCCCCTCTGTGCAGCACCCCGGCTCCCCTCGGGAACCCCCCTTCCAAACAGCAACCCCCACAGACCCAGCTGCGCTGCACGGATTTGATGCAAACACTGCTCAGGGTGCGTCAACAAAAGCTCTGAAAAACTTGTAAATAATGCATCTCTATAATGACATTTGAACTCCAGTTTAATCAAATCAAGTAGGATCCTTTCAAATATCACTTATCCTGTAACTGCAATTTCCAAATCTCTCAAATCCTGGCTTTCCTTTTAATCTCACATGAAAATTGTATTACACTAATACTGTTTACATCTCATTTCCTCTTTTCGAAATAAAAATATCACTAACTTCATTTCAATTCTCTCCCACTGCTCTTCTGCCATGCCGTAAATCCCATGGGTCTGCCATGGCTCAAGCTCTGTGCTCTTTGCTGCTTTCAAAATAGCCACCAGCACCTTGGCTGAAACAGCCTGGACTCTAATCTCCTCTCCGAGCCAGGTCCCACCACTTTCAAGCTGACTAGCTGAGCGCTTGGGGAAGTCCAGAAGACCAGGTTATGACTGCAGCAATTTTACACCATTCTTCAGCTTTAACAGGAATCGACTAAATACAAAGTCTTCATTTTAAAACCTGTAAAATCCAGCAATTTTCATGAAGTCATAAATCATGCCTACCTTTTTCCCTGGCTCTAAAATGTCAGTCCCTAAGCATTCTTTCAGTTTTTTAGTGCAATTTTAATAAATTTTGTGGAGCAGTATGTCTGCTTCCATAAGGATGGCCCTAAATCCCCTGCCCTGAAACCACAGAAGACCTAGAAAGCCAGATGGCGTCAGGAAGAGAAGTATCTAGTTCTTCTGATACAAGGGATATCCAATGAGGAGTCCGCTGAGGACTAAACTCAGAAACAAGGCAGTATTTTCATTTTCCTGAAAATAGTTAGAAGCTGCTGCACACTGTATACCCAACTTCTAACTTCTCAGCTGAAAGGCACATCACACAGATACACCCTGAGGCCACAGAGTGAGTGAGAGGCATTCACCTGCATCTTTTCTCCCTCTCTGCTTACCCACATTCAACTGCTGTTGGGGAAAAAAGGCTCAGGGCTGTATCACTCTTCCCAGAGCTCAGGGGAAGACAGCCCTGTCATAGCCACACCAGTAATACTGCTCTGCCTTTCATCCCAAAACAAACTACCTGAGCTCATTAGCAGCTAAATGCAATAGCAGGCTACAATATTTTCAGTAAACTCACTGGCAAAAGCAAAAGCAACCCCCCCTAGACAGGGTTTGAATACATTTTTTTAAAGGTATCTTTAATTTGTATTTACCTTTTGATTTTCCAGATAGAGACTTTCGAGTACTTAAAAAATAAGAACTGTTAAACTGCAAGGTCTTGTTAGGAAATGAATAGATCATGAAGAAATGACATAAAGAAATTCCGAGTTACTAGCAACACAGGTCAGATAAAATACCTATGTACTGAGCTCTGCTCACCCACACAAGTCACCAAAATATCTCCTTCACTGCAAAAAGCAACAGCTTCACTGGAGACAGGGAAATGGTGAGTTCAATATGACACTGGTTGGGACTTAATCGTTATTACCGCAACGAGGGCCTTACATAAATATGCTCCTACACACTGGGGACAAGTGACCCAAGAGCTATGCAGCAGCTCCCACCTAAAATACAACTGGATTCCTTGGCACAACTTGTCCTGCCCTTCAATTCCTCCCTCGTGCTTGTGTGCATGGCACTGCCTTTGTGCGGTGTCAGTACAGCGTCAGGAAGGGTTGGATGCGCTTCGCTATGCCACGAAGCAGATTCTTGTACTTCTTTAACCTTCCAAACATTTTCAAACTGTAAAATCATTATTACTGGTAAAGACCAATCTGTACAAATACATTAGGCCAAAATGGGGCCAACTAAGTGTCCTGCCTGTCCTATTTCTCAAAAAAAAAAAAAAAAAAAAAAAAAAAAAAAAAAAAAAAAATTCAATGAGTTTAATTCTACTATCAAGGTTGATAGCAATCCAGAATCAAAATTATTTTCAACAAGACTCAACATTGTTTTACCTTGCTTGAAACTGTTTACAACAAAATGAGTGCAATTCTGATTGTCAGGGTTTCACAGCAAGATGAGCTACACAAGAACCAAATGACATTCTATTTTCCATCTCCCTTTCTGTGTTCATTTCTAAACAGCTATCTCTACGGGGAAATACACATCTTAGAAAAACTGGTATTTCAAATTCAGTGTTCAAACACTCCTCATGTGGGTCCAAAATTTGACTGATGATTTTGGACTTCTTACAGCCACTACCCACATCCGATTCACTTGCACCATGAGGACTGCACATTTTCATAGGAGTATTTCCTCTATGCTTACAAGAAAACACAAGATGAGGTCCAGGGCTTCTTATTCCTGCCAGTCCACCTTCATTAGGAAGGCGGGCAGGTTGCTGTTTCTTTAAGGAATATCTTAGCAGAAACACACAAAATCCTTGGAATCAGTCTGAAAGAGAGGCCAAGGACATTCCTTCCCAAGCATTAGATTTGGTTTCACATGAGATGATTAGACTCATCCATGCTAATTACACTAGAAAGAACTAATTAGAAAAATCTACCATTCAGCTAATGAGGGCTGGGCCTTAACTATCTCAGTGCTTAATTTTTCAGGTTGTAAAATATTACTTTACACTCCTTCCCACCTCTCTCTGTGTGCCATCACCATGTTAATTCTTGTAATAGAGTTGATCATTAAATATCTGCTAAAGAAATATTTGTTAATACCTGCAAGTGCCACAGTTTTAAAGCAGCTGTGCACCGATGGTTTCTCTAGGTAATTAAAGTATCGATAGGATGGGCTGAATTCTCTGCCAGTTGAGGGGAGCAAGGCAAAGGACCTACCTGCAGCCTCCAATTCTGCCCACTCAATACGAGTTAGTGGAAACGGGTAATACAAAACTACTAATGAATTCTATGCAGTGCTTCAGTGCAGCCTTTTCAATAAATATACTTTTTCCTCCTCTTGGGAATAATGCAGGATAAGGGATTTCACATGTAATATTATCAATGTGGGAGGAGAGTTTATTAAAAAGCAATGATACCACCTGATAAAGACTAACATCTCTGCCAAGGGTTATAGTATTTAGCAGGAAGCTGATGGAATGAGCATAATGAAAAGCTAATAAATCAGAGTCCTTCATTATACAATAAACTCATTAAGTTACTCCTTGAAAATGGCAAGCCAGACATAGCACAATATTGTTAGACTAGTAATGTTAAAAGCTTTCCCAGAAAATATAAATTCAAAGCCAGCCTTTGAGTTTTGCTGTATTTACATACTTAGTGTCCATTTGGAAGTTTAATGAAAGATATTAGGAAATATCTATGTGATGCAGCATCCATTCAGCACATAAACTGTGCTTTTCAAAAGAGGGTTTTTCAGACAGCCTGGCAGGGGACCAAACCCTGCACTCTGTAAGATGATGTGTGAAATTAGTGCAAATTGAAATGCCAGAACTTCCTTTTTTTTTTTTTCAAAAACCTTTGAAAAATCAGATTTGTTTCTATATCAGATTTTTATTTTATTCACTCCCCCCCCTACCGACTTTTCCCTGAAGCCACTAAACTAAATCTATTTAAACATATGACCAGCATGATTCTGATTTTTAATAGGCTTAAGAAGACCCATCTTGAAATCCTAACTGTGCAACACCATGGAGTGTAATGAGAAATCCAAAACATCGTGGGTCTTTGATCTACTTGAACTTTATGACAAAGGCTACATAGGAACTGAACATCATTGGTCTCATTCTTACTTCTTCCACACTTGTAAATCAGGAGTAAATTAGTAGAATTAGGCTAACTTCTTTACATCTCCCATATCAGTGTCAATGTTTTTTAAAATAAGTTCAAGCTTTATGATCTTGATTGAGCATCTACTACTCTATAAAATTAAAATTATTAATATATATTTAAATGCACAAACAGAAATACAGCAAAATTTTCCCCTCCATTTAGCAGCTTTATTAAAACATACATACTTCTAATTCTAAACAAGAAAATAGGTGGTTTGGATTGAAATCGAGACCAAAGAAATACAGAGAGACGGATTTGAATGGAAGGGTTCAGTTTGGAGCTTTCATTGCTGGCAGCCTGAAAGACACATAGGAGTAAGCACCATGACCTAGACCCAGAGGAAATGCCTGGCAATGACCCGATTTTCCTTCACAGGACTGAAAAGCAGGAGTTACTTTTTTGAAAGAATGATGGAAGAAATCACACTATCGGTTATGGTTAAGTGTGCCTGACTTCAGGTCACAGGGAAGGAGGACATAAGTGGAAAGGTAGTTTAATAAAGAAAATGAATTCAAGCTAGGGATTTTGAATGGCTTTTCTGACTGCCTTTAGAACAAAAGCAATATATTTGTAGGTACACCATTTAAGAAAACCACCCGATTGCACCTTTGCATACGCAACCGATTTACTTCATGTGCTGTACATGCCATGAAGATCTACTTTGGGGCATATATTGCTCCCTTGTAGCATTTCTGCCAGTACTCACTACAGTCTTTCTCTGTCAGCAAGGAACTGAATAGTTACAAATACCTACATCTGTCCAACCTGCAAGGATTGCTCTCCTTAATAGCCTACATTCAAATCTTCTGGACATCACGTTTATTCCCCACCAGTGTTAACGTTATGACATATCACATTTATAAATTAATTTGTCAGTAGAACTTGCAATAAAATGTCCCAAAGGTATCTGGGGACTTCACTCCCATGTGCATGAATACGACAGTGGATGGGCGCTCCACAGCTACAAGCCTGCCACGGACTATGCTGGCACAGTTTGGTCCTGAATCCAGCATCGCTGGTACTGGCAGATCAGAAAGGGTTTTTTTCTGCTTTGTACAATTTATCTGGGTAAGACTAGGTGGCAGGTACTGGAAAAATCTTTTAAAGTCTGCTATAGACCACAGATCATAGGAAGAAATGTAGTAAAAGAGAAGTTTCGTTTTGTGAAGTCCACCCACCCACCTACCCACCCACTTGCACGTCATCATCATGTGTGTTTTTGCGCAGACATGAATGAGGGAGAGATCACTTCAGCACCACTTATCCCCAGAGCACTCTTCCATTGATATTACATGGAGGAGCTGCCTACCTGAGGACACTTTATGTACAAAATATAAACAAGCACGTGACAGATCTACCTGGAAACTGCCATTCTAAGAATAACAACACCCCTCTCCCCAAAAAGTAGAGATGACGAAGGTTAGGGCAAGGGAAGAATCTGTGAAAACAGCTGTCAACAGTGCACTGTGAACATAATCTTCAGAACGATTTATCTACGTCTTTAAACTAAAGATATGGGGCATTAAGACCTTACTAACTCGCAGGATTTAATACTTGTTTTTAAGATTTATAATAATAATATAAAGCTTACATATTCCACCAAACAGCCCAAACCAGGCAACCTTTATTATCTGTTATGTCAGCTGTGCATAAAAAAAATCAAGCGAAACAGTGTGTACCCTTTAATAGTTAATCCTCTAACATGTAATTAGGCATTCACATGACAATCAGAACAGGACTATATTTCATGTTTGCCTTCCCTTTCAAAGCCTCTACTAGAGGGGCACTTACTCTGTCAAATCTGCTATAGTAATCAAAACATTGAAATTACTTCTTTCCACACTAAATATACTGGAACTGGTTGTTTGATTAAATGTAGAGCAGAGAGTGCAATTTGCTAAATTACAAGTATTCTGAACATGTAAATATAGTTTAATTACTGCAATTAAAGAAGATTACTGGAGATTGGCAGATGGGAATGTAATGCTGTTTTAATTAGAGTTTTTAATGCACTGTAACATAAGCATAATATTAACCCTTTATCCTGGAAAGGGCTGGCTAGTCTCTGAAAAGATATTCTTTGAAAAATGTACTAGAGCTAGTGTTTCATAACAAGACTTCAAGTCAATTCACTGTAAAGCGCCAGGATGATTTGGGAGAGGTTCAGATGTTATTTGTAGTACATGCATTGCAGAACAGATCCATTCCGGAGTGCAGTCAGGAAAAACCACACAAGGTGGACACGTTGTTTGTGTCCTAGATGAAAGAACGTATGAAAATACAGTGTTTGAGTAGATGGATTGTATTTCATAAAGAGTGCAATCATAGCTACATCACTAGAGATTTAAGATTCTTTCATGAAAGTTAAAGTACTTCACTCCAAAAGATTTACAAAACGTGAAAAGAGAAAATGTTTCAAAACGCATTAGTTCAATTTTGAAAAACTGCTGCACAGAGACACAGAACAATATTGCCCGGGGCCTGGGTTATTACTACTCAGCCTCCAGAACAGTATTTGTTTCATAAAGTAATATTCCAGAATGTACTAAGCAATTTTTGTCATCTTGAAAGCTATCACTTGCAACATTTTATCCATTTAAGTCAATAGCCCATTAGAAATTCTAATTGAAAGTTCAATACTCTGCTTGGAATCTTACAATAGAGGTTGCCTTTGGAAAGCCATTTAAAGTCTTAATCTCTTTATCATTTGGTATTTTGAAGCCTAACTTTGTTCTTGTTAGGCAGATCAATGGCATTAATTTACAAAATGGGGGAAAATGTCACCCTTCATCCTTTAAATCTCAGTGCGGCGAAGAGCAGCGTAAGCGAATCCGACCGTTGCTCTCCCATATTAGCAGAAAACGGTGCCATGGGAGGTTTGACCTACAAATTTTAATTACTGCATGAAAAATTCAGTTCCTGGAGATGAATAGAGACTTGAGGAAAAGCAGAAGTCCACCTTCTGAGTGACTGCAGAGCTTAACTCTTCAAAGGCTGCATCGGTGAATGAAGCAGCATGCGCTACCTTCAATAGGTAATGTCTATAAGGTGCAAGATCAAATTGCACAAGCAATAGAAGAAAGGAAAAGGATTTTACCTACAAAGTAGCTTTATGGGTGTCCAAAATAGACGGACACTGATACCATCCTCTAGGGAAGCAAATGTGGTGAGAATTTGTTTGGAAATGTTCCTGACTTTATTCAACTTTAGAGCTAGCGAGTTCCCTGGTGGCAAACTCTTGGCTTTGTGGAAATCAATAAAAGCTTCGCTATTTTATCAGCAAGGGGAGGATTTAGCCTGTGGTCTTCGCCTCCAACACCATGTAAACAGTATGCAACAACACCAAGTGTTTGGAACCAGTGTTTCCACTCCAAATCAGTGCAGGGAGGAGTAAATTCCTAGAACTGATCAATGGAGCACTGCCAAAGAAAGGTTCACCATGACATTAGCGAGAACTAGGTGCTTCCCTAGGCAATTTTGAAAAATCTTAGGTTAGACACACTGAAATATTCCACAATTTACTCCTTGTAATGCAAGCATAATAAAACGACTGTGGTGCTCTGCAGGTGACATAGGTTTAAGATTGCAGTTGGAATTTTTCCATTCCAGACACTGCGATTATTTGGGGTGGGGTGATGTGGGCTGGGTAGAAAATTCTCCTATTATTTAAACCAGAAATTAAGGATTTGAATCTCTATTTCAATGATGGCTACATTAATGGTCATAGGGGCAGGAGGAGACAGAGAGAAAAATTAATGAGAGCAAAAGAACTCCCACAGCTCCAGCTGACTGGGGGTGTCAGCAAACACATTTAAACTATTTGCGTGTGTCTGAGAGAGACTGACAGACATACAGAAATAGCTTGCTCCAATTCTCTTACTAGCTTGTTACATCCTCCCAGCCACAACCAGTTTCACTACAACTTGGTATCAACATCATCAAGTTCTTTGTGACAAGCTTTAGTACCTTTGACTCTGGTCCTCCACCTTAAGAATTAGAAGGCAATTGGAATCAAGAAAGCTGTGTGGATATTTATATTCTATTTTCTGTGGATTGCACTGCTGTTACATGCCAATGCCAGGTATTTCATTTATTAGCATAGCTTGGTTTTAATGTATCTCTGCAGAGTGTGATTGACAACTTACTGTGTTAGGTACTCTGCAAATGCAGAGCAAGAGCCGCTCCCTGCTGTTAACAGCACAGGGCAGACAAAGGATGAAAGAAAAGGGAAAAATGGAAAAAGGGAAAAGGAAAAAGGAAAAAGGAAAACGGAAAAATGAAAAAGGAAAACGGAAAAAAGAAAGTCTTTCTAACAGAAGACTGTCAATAGCAAAGCAATGGCCAAGTGAGGAAAGGAAACAAGAACTTCTGCATCTAAGTCCTGCTGTATAATCTAAAAAATTATTTCTTACATTAGATGAGAACTTCAGACCCCTGAAACACTGTCTGAGACAATATTGTCACTCCTACATGAAACAGTAACTTCTTCACCTGCCGATGCAATACATGCAGCACACTGATAAGATTTAATCACTTGGACCACTACGGTGGAACATCTGGAGTGCAGTTTCTTTACAGGTTTCGGCTTAGTTTGGCCTTTCCTGAAATTAGAGAGCTCTCGATTAGAGCCTGCTTTAACATTATGGAGACTGACTGCTTGTAACTGTTAAAAGGCACCACATATAAAATAACATGCAGGACTAAACTTCCAATTTCTCTTTGTAGCCTGAGTTCTGAGACTCAGGGGTAGGGACACAAGCGTGTGCAGGTAGGAACACAAACCATCACCTTCAAACCTTTACACTGTATCTTAATAGCAGTATTAATTAATACCCAATGATTAGCGTTATGCTTGTTGGTAGAAAACAGTACTGCTCTCAGCTTCACCTCTAGATACTGAGAGAAATTTAAATAAATGTATTAGGGTAGTTAACTTTTTTCTGCATTTAGATAATTAATACTTATTTCCATTTCTAAGTAAAGGCCTTCTAATGTCAAAATACATTTCCCTCTTTTCAAAGTCTCTTAGGTAACTTTTTTTTTTTTTTTAAAGGCATTCTTTTAACTATTTCTAGCAGGGAAGGAAAATATTTCTAGGTTGTGCAGGATTCATGCAATAAATGACATTTCCATGTTTTGGTATGGTTCTTCAGAAATCATCAAGATCTTTTTTTGCAATGAAAGGCACCATAAGAAAAGCTTGGTATAACTTGGGACTCCCCAAACTGAAAGCCTTAAATAGGCTTTACTCCTAGCTTCAAGTATCACATCTCACGAGTGGTTCGGAGACTCAGCTTTAGTGCCAGAGGTGCTTCACAAAGTTCTGATTTCCTACTGCTGCCAAGTAGCAAAACCCAAAACCCAAGTATCTCAAGCTGAGCATCCTTAAAGAGGCATAGCCAAAGTCACTGATGCTTTTCAACAAGGCTGGTGGTCTTCACACGCTCTTGATTCTTGACCTGTAATGCGCTCCACTTCTTTAAACTGGGGAAATTTCCCAGTGTGGACAAGACCCTGGAATTGTATCAAAACCCATCTGCGTGGGAAGGGTTAAAACAACCTGAGTAACTAAACCCCTGCAGCTATCATATAAGCCAGCCGCTTTTAGACAAATTGAGCAAAATAGTCCTTTCAGCTCAGCAGGCACATGACTAGCCATACAAAGGAGTCCTTCTAGAAATCCCACGAATACCCCCATTATCCTAAGGATTGAGCATAGAGCCACACATTTCACGCCCACTGCCACCTGTGATTAGCTTTTTTACAGTTATTATGGAGTACTTTGATGGCGATGATTGTTTAAAGGCCTCAACAAGCCTGATAATGTGACTTGAGGACTTGACTCCTTTTCATTCCCTGGTTGCTCCAGCTATCACACTAATTTACTTTAGGCAAAGGGGACAATAAAAAAAAAATATCTGCTCAAAGAAATCACTTAGCATAAAATTGATTCAGTCTCTTAAAGAAACGCATGCCGGGATCCCATGTTAAAGTAAATTAGATATATGATCAAACAAAGCTAACAGTCATTTGAGCTTTGGACTCTTGTGTAGCACTTTAAGATTTTAACAGAATCAGCCAAAGAAAAACAAAGGAAGAAGCAAAGAGCAGCTACGGCCAATTGGTTTGCATGGAATTTTCCTTTGCTCTGCTTGGTGTTTTACAGTGCAAATGCGAAGCAAGATGTTGGCTTCAGGGAAAATGTATTTTACTGTTTGCAAGAAGTGCTTCCAGAATGGATCACATTGTACCACTCAGTACAAAATAAACTGATACCAAGGGAGCACTAAAGGGGATTGGAGCGCATATGAGAAAACGAGGGCTCCAGTGGTGATGAACAAGTGAAGAGGTATGAGGACTTTTTTGCCTTCTATGGAGAGGTTGTGTTGATCTTAGTCTTGCAGTTCAAAACAGCACATAGGGGTACATATAATAGAAAGTAACTGAACAGCAGTCCATAACTTCTCAAATAGTTTCTCTCCTCCTGTTTATTACATATGCTCAGCTGAAGTATTCAGATGTAGCTGTCAGTATCTAGAAAGCTCAGTTGCTCTTAGTTTCACACTTGCAAATACACATCTTTACTGAGACCCACGGTGCATTTCTTTCCATTTTCAAGGCAATTTCAGAGGTAATGGCCTAATAAATACTCAAGGAGCACACACAGTTGTCCTTCACAATTTTTTTACTGAAACTGAAAATGGATTTATGGTTCTACCCTTGCCATTTTGTGTTGTCAATGCATCCCATAGTTGGATCCACTTATGATATGTGACCTGCTACCCAAATTGCAGACCTCTGTCCCGGGAAGGAGGTGAATAAGGTCCAGAGAAAGAACTGGTTACAGTGCCCAAGTTGACAGAACTGTGCCTTCACAGAGGAGCAAACACCATTCCCCTAATTTAAAACCAGTCATCAGCATCCCCTTTTAAGCTTGTCATCAGTACCAGCATAACACAATGTAATTTATCAAATCCCCTAGATTTAATAACAAAAATGTACTGCTGCAACTCTGTAAACAGGACATGTTCAATTACATGAAGGAACTATTTTTCTTCAGAAGGCATTACTGTTCTACCCGAGCAGTAACCACAGCTTCCTGATGTAACAGCTAGTGGAATTACATGTGGAACAAGTATTTTAAGTATTTTCTAGACAGAAAACAAGATTTGTGAGTAACAGAGAGCAGTAGATGAATAGGAGCAGTTTTGGCTTTCAGAGCAGGGGAAAAAAGATGAAGACTATACAGCTTTTCTGCAGCATAACCAAGAGGACTCAATGTGTGGTCATATGGTGCTGATTAGCACATTGCTGTTGAGTCCAGCTATTACTGAAGTTTTGGGCTGTTTGTATTCACTCACACTCACCTGTAAAAATCAACATAAACAAATCTGCAGTAAATTGATGGAAACAGGTTTGGTGCACTTCCTTGTTTTCCTGGTACTTCCAACCTCCTTAGGGCTGTGTCTTGATGAGATGTTTTTGGCTGGAAGCTTATAAATTACTGCCTTGCAATGGCATGGTGCCAGGCCCATCTCCATGACACAAGCGTGCCACTGAGCTATGGTACCACCAAAACTGCTGGCACAGTGAACCAGCTTACAAAAATACCAAGCCACAAGGAAAAAAGCTGATAAAACTGCAGTTTTTGAAAACCAAAAATACTATGAACTGGTTTCCAATGCATCCCCATACATGTTTGTATACTGTGATCACAAGGGCCACATAATGCACGACTGGGCTGGGAAGGGTAGGAACAGGAATATCTTTGAATCCAACTGGTGCCAAACATCTCGTAATGTCAAAAGACAGCTTAATCCAGGGGTTCATTCATTCAGTTCTACTCTCTGCTCATTTTCCTTGTGTAAGGGGCACAGCCAACTATGCTTCTGTTTAATGTTATTCAGAGGCACTTTTCAAAAGCCATTGAGTACTGGAATTAATGAAAACTTGGTGTTATAGATTTGCATGGAGAAGTTGATGGAGTCGTTGAGACCCAAATGAAGCTCAAAGAAGTTATCAGGGTGCAGTCCCTCTCTCCTGCTCTGGCCCTTGAGTTTGTCCTGTCTGAAAAGAGGCCAATGTATGTTCAGTTTTCCCCCAAGTTATGGCACCATACATGGCACTATGTAAGATCCTTTACATAGAGGCTTGTTTTCATGACGGCTGTAATACTCAATGAGACCTTATGTTCCATCAAATTTGGCTGAAATATGTCAACACTCTTCAAAGCTACTGAGGAAACTAGAACACAGACAGAGAGCATGATCATTTTGGTTTTGCTTCCATAGGATTATCAAATATCATCTCCTTTCCTTCATCCCTCAGATTTAGTCTCATGTCACTAGTGTTTACATCTGGAAACGCGGTGGCTGATTAGCCAGATAGCCACAACCTCACGCTGTGGACATGTGACTGTGTATCACACCACCTAACAGTAAAGGAAGAGGGGCTAAGCATCCTCCATCTTCCCAGTAATTCTGTGCTTGGCCAGCACCATTCCTGCTTGGTTTCCTTAATGAACATGGCTTTAATTGTTGTGGAACAGTTCCTATTAATATACTTGTATTTGCGAAAAGGCTGTGTCACATTTATCATTATCTAAAGATGTGTACAGGCAGGCAGCATTTCCATTAACAAGCCACACATGATGCTCTCTGGAGTTTCTGTGGTAATAGTCTAATCCAATTTGTCTTTCTAAAATTCTACTCTCGAGTAAGATATAACCCCCTTTTTCTACTTCCAGGGATCATGCTGCTTGCACAGTCACCAATCTCTTCCACAACTGGCCAATCTAGGCCACAATTCAGGGAGAATATCTGTATTTGGTGATAAAAGACAACAAAGACTCTGTTTCTTCAGGTTAAATCCCAGTTCCATTATAGTTCAATGGGAGTTTTGCCATTGACTTCAAAGGGCCAGAAGGCTACCCCCAGCTGTGTCCTGGGAGAGCAACATGATCTTACAGGTGTCCAGGGGGCTGAAAAGAATGGCTCCTTTTGGAGCAAAACTTCTCCAAGTTTCAAGCCAATCTTTCATTAGAAGCCTCAAGGTCTGGTCTTCCCTAAAAATATACCAAATAACTGTATCACTGGAGAATTTTAAAAGAGCTGTTATTTTATGCCCTAGTCATTTCAAAGCAGATTGGGTTAGTCTGGCAAAAGCAATTTCTAAAGGAGTAACATAAAATATTTAAAGATTTATAGAACAAGTGGCCCACTTAGGGGCTCATCTAAGTTTTACTAAACATCTCTGGTTATGCCTTGCTATGTCAGCAAAAGGAGGCTGAGATTTAAATAAATAAAACCTAGTAGAATGTAATAATGGGCAGGGAAAAAAAACCCAATACATCAAGTTACTACTGAAAGGAATATTGAGCTCTAAGTGATCTCCATACCAACGGCTATGTTTGTCTATCCAGCTGAAAAGGAGACAGCTTTAATCTCAAGGCTGCATGTTATTTAACTAAGCTGAAATTGTTTTCAGTGATGTGAAGTGCATCCACTAAAGATGATCCCATCTTGGATTGTCTCTCTCTTTTTTTTTTTTTTTTTTTTTTAATTAACTCCAGCAAATCATCACAGTGCCTAGCCGCATGAAATACACACTTGTGGTATTCTTTACAACTGTTTCTTTTTGCTCCCTTCCCCTCTCATCAGTGTGTTATGCCCTGCTTAGGAAGGGATTTACTCCAGAAACGTTGAAAGTGCCCATAGAGTTAAATAAGCCACCCGTGTCCAAAACCAGCATGCCAAATCTTCACCTCCGAGAAATGACCCTGAATTATAGCACAGATTTAACTGCACTGAGAATTTATTCCAATTCAGAAAGACATGTTAAGTAACTGCTTAATTAGCTACTTAGAACTGGAAAAGGCAGACCCAAATACTTTTCTAAATTAGCAATGACCACAGCCCACTGGACTGCGATGAACCCCCTTCTGTTTCAAAGCTGAACATGAATTATTGAGAAGGGCTAAAGGGTGATGACCAGCCTTCTGGTTTACTACTGTTCAGTCTGGACTTTTGACGTATGTAAGCATGCAAGGAAACTTGTTGATAACTTTCAAAAGTTTTCACAGCAAAGAGAAAGACAATAGCAATCTTAATCTGCTACTTCTGCACTTTCAAGTGCCTTCTCTCCAAATTCTACTTCCCACATATATTATGCTGGTGACATCAGTTCTGCCTTCAGCTGAGATGGCATATCAGACATTGTTTCCAAATCTTGTTTTTTCAAGGTTATTTTGAGAAACAGAAATACAGCAGAATACCACTATTACAGTCTGAGCCTCGGCAATGATGACACACAGTGAGCAGGAAACACATCAGATGTCACAATTCCTCATTTCAAGGTAGCCTGCAGGGCACAAACCTCCAAGGGTCAGCATTTTCTTCTTGAGTGAGCAAAGGTTTTTACATTTGTACTTCAGTCACGTGTATGACCAATTATCGCAACGTACAATATATGAGTTTAAAGTGAGACCTACTTTCTCTGCCTTGAGTAACCTAATAGATCGGTGATTTAATAAAGTCCACTGCGCAGCTTTTCTTTCTAAATGCCAGAGGCCTGCTCGTACTAGTTTGAGGTTATTTGTTCATATTCAGCTCTCAAGTACTCTAATGTAAAAATGAGAAATTTGCTATAATTAGTGACTCATTAGGTCAGGTGACCTAAAGCTGAATTTGGGTCCTTTTAATCCCTGGACACAAGTTGTCAGATAAAGCTTAGGAACTTCAGCAAACATGAAGTGGTATTATGGCAGTCCTAATTAATGGGTAGCTACAAGTGCACTGGGTACCCAGGGCCATATGGAGGCAGATGGACCATGCAATACATCTACCTGCAATACATCATTAATAATCTTCCTAAATTGCTGTGAGCCCCTGACTATACTGCCTGCGCCTGGATTTTTATTATCCTACTTGAGAGTCCGCTGCACTAGTTTCAGCTCCCTGATCCCCCCTCTGTGCCAGATGACTTTCTGACCCTTTTGCAGGGTGCACAACATGGGGCTTTGGCTTTTGACTCTCTGTGTACT
The DNA here is from genome assembly GCF_003259725.1 of Athene cunicularia. Classification (NCBI taxonomy): domain Eukaryota; kingdom Metazoa; phylum Chordata; class Aves; order Strigiformes; family Strigidae; genus Athene; species Athene cunicularia. The sequence goes on along the minus strand of NW_020799124.1, from coordinate 10,576,495 downwards.
ATCACGATGACAACCTCCATGCTAGGTGACAAATTGTTGGCAATGTTCACAGGGGAGGAAATCCTCTCCTGGCTCTTGTCAGAGTGGCTATTTTAGCTTTGCCAATAGGGCATTTACAAGAGGATCAGAGGTTCTTCTAATGCCACCTTGTCTTTTCAGGTTAATTTATGCCTTGTTCTTTATGCCTGTTTAGTTAAGGACATGCTGCAGATACGGAGAGAAAAATGTCACAGAATCACCACCTGTCTCCTCTGTTTTGATCTGGCTGGCAAATGCCAGAACCTTTGAACAGCAGGTTGCTAAATAATAAACAGACCGTGTCTTTAAAAACACCTGGCACTTACTTGAAATGGTCATTTTGTATCTGGTTGGTCCCTGGCACAGGTGCCAAGCTCAAAGGCATGAGGCTCCCCTTTCCTTCCGCTGCCCACCTCAGCGCAACAACAAAAAGCAGGAGAAGACACAACAGCAATTAAGTGTAGCAAAAGGTTATAATCCAGCCTACCAGCCACAAGGAACATGAGGAACAACAACAACAAAACCCCTTTCTGAGCTTAAAAACTTCAGGAAAGGGAAGGAAAAAATAAATAAACAAGGATGAAAGAAATGCCCAGTGGCAACCATTTTCAGTGTGACCTAGTGAGCTTTCAACTTCAAACCAGTCAGATCAAGCGCTTCCCAGCGGCGTCACCTAGGGATCTGTCATTCACACATCAAGCCTCGTTCACTCTGCCTTGTCTCACACAGACATGCTGCCAGATACAGAAATATCACGGCCTTCTTGCATGATAAGGAAAACAAAACAAAACAAAAAACCCCTCAGACCAACAGCAATCCTGAAAACCAAGTGCACTGACAAGCTGTGACCCTGTTGCCCACAAAAGGGCAATGTCACAAAGTAGTCCAGAAAAAGGATGCAAACAGAATGGTAATTGGGTAACCATCTGCTATTAAAATGCAATTCAAACTGGAGCCTTCCAGTGAGCCCTTCCCACTCACCGAGATGATGAGAGCTGGGATTTACTGGAAGGATTCAATAGCTGCCCTGGGTGCTTTGCAAACTGAGGGAGACCATCTTCTTTCAAGCTCACCATTTGGCTTCTGAGCAATTTACTGTGTGCTACTGAGATGGGGTGTTGGAGTTTGGAATGTCAAATAGAAAAAAACCCCAGTTTTATCTCCACTATTATACAGCTCTTACTGTACATTATCATACACCACAAATGACTGATGGTATTAAGAATGTGTCCTTCAGCCTGACAGCTTGAGAAGAAACTTAGAAGTCAAAGACTAGTATTTTTGGGGAAGCACAGAAGGGCAAGAAGCAGTTGGGAAAGGAGAGGAAGATACTTGCCACTACAGTTAAAATATGCCATAAATGAATATACTCTTACAAAACTGTTTTAAGTAACACACAGTAATCAATTTTTCAACGAGGGCTGCAATAATTTATCAATAGCAGCCCCACAGTAACTATACTTATTTTTGTCCAGTCCATTTCTGCCATATTAAAAGTATTCATGGAGTCTGGAGACACCCACTAGGAAAATATCTCAAGTATTTAGTATATAAGCTTGGCATTTATGGTCTGAAATAGGGACAGGCAGCACTGATGAATCCTTGGCAGTTTTCTTGTTCAAGATAGATGAATAACTCCATAATTTCAGACCAATTCTGGGAAACTACATACAAACACTGCCTTTTCCATTAAACTAAGGGGTGATCTTTACGTTTTCAATACAGCCTCTTGCACACAAAGCAAGCAGACTCAGTAATAAGTGAATAACAGCCACTCTTTAACAGAAAGTGAGATACGTTTCATCAAACTATTTCGAGGTTATCGACCTCTGAACTTGCTATTTTCAAACACTTGTTAATAAGCCATTAGTTTCATTTGAAAATTAACTAGTACTTGAAAGCATTTACAGAAAAGCCAGTATTGCACACTTGCACTTCTAGCATGACTGAAGACAACATACTTGTGGAGCGAGGTAGAAGTCATCTCGCATTTCTGGACAAAATATTATCTAGTCACCACCATCATCTAAACATTATTACTGGCAACAAACAATACATCTGACCCTCAGTTCCAGACAAATGCTGTAAATGAAGCTATTTGATGACTTGAAAACATATTTGCATCACTGATGTTCCTAAAGATCTCAGAGTTTTGCACGGCAATATTAACAGAGTTAACAAAGTTCCCAAGGTGGCTACAGAAAAGCATACTTTTATTTATATTCAGCTATATCTTTCAAGATGGTGGTCAACATCTGTGAAGTGTATCTAGGAGTCATCTGCTTAGATACTGGAAAGGAGATTATGTGACAGGTCATGAATAAGAAATATTGAGAACAATGCATATTCTGAATAGTTTGTGAATAACATAAAGGCTGAAACATGTTCTTATAAGCCCTTCACAGAATAACTTAAAATGACAAAGTAATAAGCTAACGCATTTGTTAAGAGTGTCATCTGCAAAGAGACAACGGGACATATGGGTAGCTAAATTATTTCCAACAAAGAGTTTGCTACCAGACAAGAAAAACGTAGTCCAGCTTTGACTCAACTGGCTTTAATTACCACTCTCTCTTGACCAAGACTGCATGGAACTTCATTCTCAGAAGCGGGATGATCTACAGCAACCGCAGGACAGTACAAGCCTGGATGGGGAGACTGTGCGCAGCATCGCTTCGAAGAAGTCAGTGGAAGTCTGGCAGTTGACTCCAACAGGCTCCAGAACCGGCTGTAAATGGAGAAGCCAGCTCCAAATGTCTTCCACCAGTTGGCAAACAAATGAGACATCATGTTTGTGCAGTTCAAGCACTGTTGCCAAATTCTAATAGAATGAGAGTTTCTGTAATCCCAAAAAGGGGCTATGTGATCCTTGGAAACAAGATTCTCTTGTCTGGCCTTCCATTCATTTTGTAAAACATGTTAAGTTTAATTTCAGTGCTTGGAGCTGCAGCTGGCCAAGGAGCAAAATCACATTCATGTGTTAAAAAAAGAACTGGAAATGGATGCAAGCTGCTAAATTTTGATACTGATCTGCAGCCAACCTCCAGAGAATGGTTGGGTCAGGACTTTTGGGCTTTTTCCACTAAACAAGCAAAACATTACTCTATTTTTTATAATCATAAAAGCATATTTTCTTGTAATTTCTTTTTCTCAATGTAGGTAATATTTGAGATGCAATATTAAACATGTTTACTTTCCAGTGAAAAACATCAGTGCACTACGCACCTCTCTCAATAGTTATTTTGATTGGACTTAGCAATGCCAGCCAATTATCTTTGATGCTGCACCATCTGCAGAATTATGCTTTCAGGGCAGTAATTTCAGGAATGAAGAAATACCTGGTGTCATTCAAAGCAGCAAAGCAGAGAATCTGTGAATGATGACAGACATTTTCTTTCCATGGCTACTGACCTCCCCTGTCTGTCCCCCCCAAATTGCCTGGCAATATTAATTACCCATCTATTTCCAAACCTGTTGGGCCAAATCTTGATGATGAGAACCGAAACGGGCACAGGAATATGTCATCTTGCCAGCCATTGGATGAGACATGGCTGGGGTAACACAGTTCAAACTCACTGTAAACACTGCAATTTCACCACTTAACTCTTCACACCAAACTGTTCAGTAGTGCTAACCACAACTAACTACCAGCAGATAGTCAATGACTGAGTAACCAACACTCTCCTAATTGTTATCGCTCTCTGAGGTCGCCCTGTAATCTCAGATGCTTTGGAATTGACCCAGAGCCCACCCCAGCCTTTGTGAGTCTTTCCAGAGAGCTGAACAAACCTTGGTTCAAGTCCTTGTGAATTCAATTCCTCATACGTTAGCCTAATCAAATGAAATTAATCTTTGCTTTATCACAGCTGCCAGGAAACATTTCTCGTGAGAGTTTTTTGAGTTTGGTACATATGCCTTGCATATTTCCTATACTCCAGGAGTCATTTAATATTAACATACAATCGCTTGTTTATTAAGTATAAATGAGGCAGTTAAAGGTGTACGTTTTCAGCATGGTGGATAGGAGGATCACTTTTGCAATTCCCATTAAACTTTATGAGAACCATGGGGCTTGAAGCCAAATTAATTCTCCTACACCAAGCTAAAAATGAACACCTAAATGTTATTATGCCTGCCATGTTTGGTTTCTATATTTATACTTCAGGCATATAGTTACTGACAAAACTAAAAGCACCGATAATATCTATCCCAGAAAGCAAGAATTCCCCTGAAAGAAAACAGACTACGAGATTTTTACAATATTGGAACTCTACTGTATCTAGATATATAAGATACTTTCAAAGGCCAAATAACCAAGGTCGACGAGCCTTTGTAGTTGTTTGAAATTTTGTTAAGGAATCTTACATTGCTGGCTAGTTATTCGAACATGGTCAAGGGAGAGAAGCTTCTGCAATGAGAAATACTGTAGGCAGAAAAAAAAGGAGGAAAGGGAAAGGAAAAGGTTGCAGCAAAAGCAGAAACTGGAGTGAGTAGGCAGCTCATACAGCCGGACCTCAGAAGGGATGTACTTTTCCTGCCTCAAAGCCCAGGGTAACCAGAGGGACTTTCACACCAAGAAAATGTGCTTTTGGAAAATACTTTTTCACAACGCAAGACCTCTGCGCTGCTGACAGCAATGAAAGGTCCATACAGACCAGCAGTACCAGGATCTTATCCTCAAAAAAAGCAGCTTTTAATTTCTCTACTTGTTTCACTAAGTAAGCAGTCTAGATGAATGCTGTCATCCAAAGGCTGAACACATTCCTGCCTGTTCTCCAGCTTATACTCCAGTATACTCTTACCCTCAAATCTAGATTCTGTTTTACATCTATTCACCTCGCCCCACCAGATAAGAGTTACCTCTTCTCATGCGTTTTCTGAATGTTAAAGATGCTATAGTATTTTTGATCATCATTGTGTAATACTGTATGATTAAAAGAGCTGGTTGAAATGATGTTTTTCCCATTACATTCAGAGTACAGACTGAAATTTGCATTCTACTTGCAATATTATTTTTTAAGCAGAATTTTCAAGTTCTCATAAAGGCTATAAACATAATAGTTTTAGGGTTTTTTTTTAAGGAAACAGAAATTCAACTCTCTGAGACATTCCATTTCTAGTCATATCTTTTATATTTGAGTGTTATTTACCTATTTTAGTATGCTGGATGTCTATGAGTTTTCTAGACTTAAGACTTCTCTGTTGGTCTTACTGTAACAGACTTTCTCAGCTCACTAGCAACTCTCCAGCAAAAATGGCAACAGGGTTTCCATTTCGGTTTAACCCTTTTTTAAAAACCATTCACGATGACAAATATGGAAGACAATGAGGCTTCATTCCTATACTCAAATCTGTCTAAAATTCGATCACTCTGGAGCTATTTTAGACCTCTTCAGATGCTTTAGTTTGGATTCTTGGCTGGTTTCCAGACATTCCATTTTTAATTACTGGACACCGCTACACAGCTTGCAAACAGAGATACTTCTTCCCATCTTATTTCTTCTGCTGTTTCAAGAATTTGTTTTACTTATTCTTGCTAGGAAGGCTTTGGGATGAAGTAGAAAAAGATAAATTCTTTCTCTGTCTGAAAATATTTAATTGGCTTGCAGGCTAACTTGAAAAGCCCTAACGTTTTCATCTGTTAAAATCTGAACCTAGATTGAGATCACATGTATACCTATATTAAATATGAAATGCAGGACTAAAATAACAGCTAAGAAGTATGGCTATAGTAACAAGGACAGGAATCTCGGCAGTAAAGCTTATCTTTAGTACACTTAAAGTCCCCAGCAACTGCCAGGGGTGGGTTTTCCGAAACTTTCCTCCACTTGTATAATGCATTCCCGGAGCAGAGTGTTCTGAACAGAAACACACAGTTTTGATTGACACTTGCAATACAGCAACTTCTTGGAGAAATAATATTTCTCTGGTCTGTAGATGGATGTCTCTAGGACTCCAAAGTATGGCAAACTGCCTCACCCTTGCCATTTTTCATCACCTCTAGAATTCTCACTGTTGTTTTCTAACTTCATTCACCAGCATATACTTCAGAAAAGCAGAATATTTACTAAAACACAAGAGATATATAATTGCTGAATTTTGTCACAAATAAATTTTAGCCTGATTGTGAGAAATAGTTTATTTCTGTGTGAGATTTTTTAACACCTATTAAAACAAACAGTTAGTACATGATAAGACCCTTGTATTCGGGTATCATATATTCCAATGACATTAAACTTTCATACACACAAGGTTTCAGTCCAAGCCTGAACGAAAACAAGTGCCATCTGAAAACCAGAGATCCTGCCCCAGATTTTGTATACCTAAAGTTCACAGGTGATTGGATGCAAAGATTTAATTCAGGACCATCTCATTTAAGGTTAATGTGAAACACAGAGCTGGGAGAAGCAACCAAAAGAAGAGTCTTTTTAAAGTAGCAGTTAAGTCAATCCTTTTAGATTTTACTGGGGATTTACTACACAAGAAGCTTATTTGTGTGGTGACCAGATCTGTGCAAAACTTTTGATACAAATGATAAAACAAATGATAAAACATGGGACAGGTTGAAAACATATTTTGTTGAACATGTGCCAAGAAACATGTAGATTTGACCTGATTAATATTTTCACATAGGAAACATGCATAGGCTGATAATATTGCACAATTTTGACCTCAGCTATCAAAGCATGTTCGCTGACTTTGGCTGAGTTTCTCTTTCAGATTTGGAGCTTGAAGCCCAGCACAGGTTGAATGTATACAAAGCAAAAGCAAGGAAAAATAATATTTGTACAGAGCTCTGCAAACTGACCCATACTCAGCTCTAATGAGAACATAATGGTTTACCCAGCTGCAAAAAAACAGAAGCGAGAAGCGTAAGAGAAATGCCTCCACTTTCTTCATTTTAAAGATGTGTTTGGACTTTAGTACACATGGGAGATTTCTTTCTTCTGAACGCATGCATGTATACTTTAAAAAGTGCATCACTTGCATTTTGAACCACATTAAAACGCGTTTAAGCCAGAATGGGAGGTTTGCTTCCACTGAGAGCAATGAAACAACAGCAAAAAATAAAACCAACCCATAAGACTGACTTTATAAATCTTTGGATTATCCTGCAGTCTGTGGGGTATCTTCTATCTAAACTACCGGAACCCACAAGGGGATTAGAATGGATACTCTCTCACTTGCTCCTCTGAGTCTCAGCACTAGCAAATAGACCCACGGTGTGGTGTGGGCAGAGAGGAAACCACTAAAGCCAGAGCAGTGATTATGTGCATGCTCTGTGAGACACATTGAGCAGTGAGCCGAAATGTTTGTGTGTGTCAGATCAATCTTTTCACTGACCAGGACAGCTGTACTCACAGGGGGATCACCAATCATCCTGCTAGGAACTGCTTCTGTCCTTCAACAGGCAATTAACGTGAGTCCATTACAGCTCCCTGGAGGCCCCTGGGGGGCTGCAAAAGGCATCGACTGAAAGGTCAGAAACCTCATGAGGACAGGAAAGAAGCTGTGCCTGGCGAAATGGAGTGGAAAGCAGTAGCTATTTGTCACCCGCTGGTAATTAAAAAAAAAGGGGGGGAGGAAGAGGGTTGAAGGGGGTCCAGGCATTGTGCACAATTGCAAGCACGTGGCAGTAACAGAGCATAAACAGAAGCTACGGGAGATTCTTCCTGGGACAAAGACTTTATCCCGTATCAGAGGTGGAGGAAGAGTCAACAAATCCCACTCAACTAATTCTACAAAGGAACTGGAAGTGAAAAAATGAACAAGCTGATTAATAGCCCGCTATAGCCCTGAGAAAAATCACGTTAAGGAGTCCCTGGTGGCTGAGGTTCACCACTATGAAACAAACATTTCAGGAGAGAAGCAACAAGAAATTAAGTGACCAGGAAGCACACAGTGAGTGGCATTCATAAATAGCAATATTCTTCAAAAAGAAGCAACTGCTGAGGTGTTCAGTGGTGGAAAGGCAACAAACATGGAACACATTACAGATTGCTCTCTATTTCTGCTTTAGACTTCTGGTCAAGACCACCATGTCGAGATGTTTTTGGAGGTCCCGGTTAAATGCCTACACATACCTCTTCAAGTACACCACCAACCACACTTGGCAGTTCTGCTATGGAAATGCAATCATGTAACACCAGGTAGGTGGCCAAAGGAGAATAAGAAGAGTCAGCACATATAGAGGACTTAATTTGCAGTGGTGTGCAAGGAAAAGTCAGACTAAATTAGTTCATGATGTTAATTTGGAGTAACTTTCACCCAGTTCACTAGTTAACTTTCACCCACAGCATTCACCTGAAATGTTATCACTGTTGTTCTTTCCTGTGATAAGAGTATTTCTCAGAGATCTAGCGGTACATGTGTAATCGATAAAACGAGCTGAAACACTGCAAATATTAACTCTTCAACTACAAGAGCACTTAGAAGGTGAATAGCGGGAGTTAAATTAGTGAAAAACTTTTGTCAATTTATTTGGACGTGATTCTGAATTACTTGTATAACTGAAATTTTATTTGATGCACAAAACCTAAACAGCAATAAAAATAAAAGGACAGGAGAAAGAAATAATCTATGAACTAGGTATTGATATGTCCTATCTTCATATGTCTGCACAGGGACTGTAAACAACATGAGCTCTTGCTGATACAAACCATGGTAGACTTTGACTCAGTATGCAAAACCTCCAGCATACGTTAGATGATGTAAAATCTCCATATTCTACTTTCACACAAAATAAATACTGGTGACTGTGTTCTTTGTTTGTAGAGAGATATAGACAACATGCTTGGATTATTTATACGCTTGTAAAATGTTTGACTTTGCAAAGCACCCATCACTGACCAACTGAAAAGCCTGGCAGATTATTGAGCATGGACTTAAATACTGGGTTTTATCCCACTTGCAGCATTACCAGGCCTCCCAGCTACATCTGTCACAGGCAAGGGCAAGAATTTCCATGAGTATTTCACCATTTTCAGCCTTCTCACAGTATAACAAACTGGACTTACATAAATCAACGATAGCTGCAAGCATCAGAGGAAGTTCATGGCGTATTTCTTAGCCACTTGCCCAGTGAATTTTGTTATGCTGCAACCATGTCTTCCTCCTGTCTCTTATTTTCTGGGTTCAGACTTAATTTGTTTGCTGCCTTCAAGATCTGATATGCACATCTGATATACTCACACGTGTGTGTGTGTGTGTGTGTGTGTGTGTATATATCTATATATCTCTCTCTATACATATATATCTATATCTATCTCCCTGAACTTTCTTTTCCCCACATGTAGTTGAGTTTAGTAAACACTTATTATTGATTCAGGTAAACTGAAATTCCTCTACAATACAGAAGCCTTTTTATTCTAATATTAACTACGTTGTCCACCTCTCTATTGCGCTTCCCCTTCCAAAATGACTCTGACTACAATAAAAGGTCTCACATTAGTTTATTCCTGAGGGCTGCCTGACTTCATTTATGCCACCCAGCACCGCAGGTCATTACCCTTTGTGACACTGACAGTATCAGCAGGTTGATGTTTAATAGAAGCTGCCGATTAGTATCCAAGATACCAGTTAACAAGACAGTTTCTTTTAATGGCTTGTATTGATGAATGAATTAATGAAATTCCACAACTTCTTTGTGTGTAGAGAGTACTCATGTGACACCCTTGGGCAGCATACAAACCATCTCCACTAATGTTTGTGTTCAGGATGTCAGCAGGCCAAAAGACAAAACAGGCTACAAGCATGCCCTTTCACATGCCATCTAGACAGTCCTGTTGAAAACACCTGGGAAGATGGACAGCTGGTGACTTCAGTGCAGCAGGACTGGCCTACAGTCACTTCGTGTATGGCCCAGTGTTGAAATCTGGTAGAACAAAGCCTCGGCAAACAGTCACAATGCCCTATGGGATAAGACCGTAACTACCAACACCAAGAGGAACTTACCCTTGAAATGACTATTTAAAGATTCAATGGTCAACCCACTTCTTTAAGTGTCCAAAAAGATACATATTGAGATGAATATACTGAGACAGGTTTGCTCTACCTTTAATTAGAAGACCATTAATATCAAGTGCTCAATTTTATTTGCTATCAAGTAATGCTTCTACTTTTTAAGGACACTTGAACTTTTCTAGGAGCATGAGTACCAGCATGCTATTAGAATATGAAGTAAATACTAACAGCGTTAACAGTACTGTTGCCTCTTGAAGCCAGATTTGATAAGTAGGAAACAGATTTGCATACATATCCACCACTCTGCATTGACAGCAAAAGGTGCAAGTATACAATTGTGTAGCATTAAGATCTGGGTCACAGTACAAGTCATTGCAGTGCTGGTACATCACCTTGGGTGTGCTGAGACCTTGTCTTCCTAAGGACAGTTTGGTTTGCTCAAATAATCAATTGAAAAAAACCACAAATTTTTCCCAGGCAATTGAATGTACCACCAGAGAGCCAGAGACTCCAATCAGCCCTGTGCACTTCTCAGTGAAACCTCAAAAATTCAACCAAGATGTACCAGGGATTTGTAGACGGGGCACAGAAGCCAGGTGCCTTAACTTGGGTTTTGGTCAGGACAACTGAAGGCCAACGGTTTACATGCACACAAGAATCATACTATTCACCTTCCAGTTGCTAAATAAAATTCATTTCCTTTATCAGACATGGGGATGATGAGCCTTGAGATACTGTGCATGAGTTTCAAGTGAGAGATTGAGATCCCAGAGGAAGTCCTGAGCATGATGAGCCATGGGGATGGCACAACAGGGTGTCCAGCTGCAAGAGGCTTCGTCACTGGAGGAACGGGGCTGCACCATGCAGTGCTGCACCCAGGTTAAGGCAGAGACTGCAGCAGCACCGCTTCCAACCCTGAAACTAGCTCATTTGGGGGCCTGTGTATTTGTGTGGTGTTCCAATGTACTGGGTAATCAAACCCTAAGACCAAACCCACTCTGAGGATGTACCAGGATACATGTTTTATTGATGGGAGATCATAAACTCTGTGCACAAACTATCAAGCTACTGTCTGCCACTTCTGTCATTCTCTTTCTTCCAGAACAGATAACAGAGTGTAAAACCTTATTGACTCAAGTCTTTCATTCACTATTTGGGGATAGTTCCTTATGAAGTCACCAGGCATTTGTTTGATTTATCACTAATTCATGAGGGTCTTTAACTCAGGAACAGTCACAGGAATGAAGTTAACATAGCTTGTATAACTGTGAAAGTAAGAGGAAATTGAGACTATGGGTAAATGAGAGAGCACGGTCTACACTGGTTAGAAAGTGGCAGTTACACTGGGGGAGAGGAGCAATATAGTGAAAAAACAGATCTTGCTACTGTATTTGAACCCAAGTATTTTGGAAATTTTTCACAATGATGGTAGTGAAGCACTGGAACAGGTTGCCCAGAGAGGTAGTAGATGCCCCCTCCCCGGAAACATTCAAGGTCAGGCTGGACGGGGCTCTGAGCAACCTGATCTTGTGGAAGATGCCCCTGCTCACTGCAGGGGGTTGGACTAGGTGACCTTTAAAGGCCCCTTCCAACCCAAACCATTCTGTGATTCTATGATTTTGCTCTCTGTCTTAACCAGCCAACATGTACTTCAGGACACAACACTCCATGCAATCAGCCCTCTAGCAGATAGACGGAGGACAGATTTGCATTCAACTAACTGATCAAATGTTAAGAATTTTGTAATTGCCTTAATAGTTTAATTTTATTTGTCTCTAATCTAATTAGTAAAGAGAAGTGTGTGTGTGTGTGTGAGCTGATTGGTGGGGAGGGGAATGCCTTCATGTCTTCAATACAGAAAAACCTTCCATTCCCTACACAGCTTTAGTGTAGTCAGTGCTGGATGCCAACAGATTACTGTTTCCTTCTAATTATGCCACTCTTTTGCTGGACTGTCTGCTCTTGAAAACTTTCTTTAAAGGGTTTAATAGCAAGCATTCATTTCTGCTACAGATAAGGTGAGTCTAGCTTTTTATGCTTAGTAATTTAATAGAAACCCAGATCTAATTTAATAGATCCTTTATGTCTCTGTCAAAGACTGTTAACATTGATTGGTGCAATGTCTCACAGAAGTCAGTAAATACATTAATCTCTCGAGAGCTTGTGACAACAATTCTGTTAACAGCATGAGCAATACAGATGGACAAACCATTATTGAATAAATGAAGAACTGAACTGAAAACTTATGCTAAACCGAGTTTGAAAAACTCTGCAAATCAGGACATTATTGACATTCCCTAAATCAGTGAATATAACTAAATCTGGATCAGACCTACCGGTTTCAGAAGTATCAGGCTGAATTTCTTAATGTGTGCTAACACCTTTTTATTGAAGTTTAATTTACAAGCATTCTCCCTGTATCAGGAGTCCAACTTGCAAATGAATGGACATGTGATAGACAAACTGAGTGACACATCCTAGCTGTGCAAGCTGGCCAAAAAGAACAGGTAGGAAACCTCTTCATGGAGCTCAGACAGAGGACATGCTAGATGTATTTGTTATTTATTCACTTTTTTGTCTGTCTACACTTTCTACAACACTTCACTTTCTGAAAGTAACAGTATAGGAAACAGAGCATGGGACTTTCTTCCTGCCAGATGCTGAACATGCACAATTCCAACTGCTTTAAGAGGCTGACAAAGTGTTCAACCCCATAGCTGAAGTGCTCAACAACTCCCAGAATAGATTTTTTTCCCTCTAAACAACTGGCCATCACTGGTAAATGTACATTAATACAAAGAAGAAGGTTAATGTAAATAGTAATGACTGATCCAAAGATATTCTGTGTATCATATCATTGTGTCCTTTTTATTTCAAAGCCAGCCTGTAACAGAGCTTGGGTAGGAAGCAGAAGAAAGTATCATGGCAGGAATATCAGTGTATTTTGGATGCAAAGCAGAGGCTTATCTGTTTTACTACTGCAGCACCAGAGAAAATCAATTTTGACACAGAACTGCCACTTTACAAGCAAATAACTATACTTTCCAATAACCTAATCTGTGCAAAGCCTACCGAAAATTCCCTAAAGAACCAGTAGTTAAAACCTCCATTAAATCAAAGGGTTTAATATGGGAAGGGAAGAGAGGATGCAGTTTGACTTGGGAATGTAATGGACTCAGTGGGGAAATAAATATGTTGTTTTATGTGTACAGTTACAGAATTTGAGAACACAGCATTCATTTCAAAGGGAATTCTCTTGCTGTGCAACTTATTCCTAAACAGATGTGATTTTTGCTTATTCAAAAACATTTAGGTAACAATTACAGCATAATAAATTATAATTGCCATCATCTTCCAGCTATGCTACGACTTCTATGCAAACACAAAGAAAATGCAATTACATAGAACTGTAAATCCTATTTTCAGGTAGCTTAGAGCACTGACAAAACACTTGTTTATTTTACTTAGAATGAACAATACCTTTAAATCTTATCTATAAAAATGAAAAGGCTGTACCTGTTAAGCAGCCTGGCAGATGGGTAAGGTCTGTCTTAGACAACTACTGCTCAAAGAGAGGCCTAACTCTAAGAAAGTTAATTATCTTTTGGAAGTTTACATTTTACTCTGATGTTTTATACTAGGAGTCTCTTTAAACGAGTTTCTAAGCTGACATTTTAATTAAGCAGAGCATGACCACTGTTTGAACACTGAAGAACTAGAAATTGAATGAAAACCAAGATTTTCATGATTGAATCATGATCACACATGAACTCAACAGTTTGTATGAACATAAATCATCCTACAGCATTTCAGAGAACTGTAATTTAGGGGTGGAATTCTACAAGATAACTTAAAAATAATCCCCATGAAGATTGCAACTCTTTGTTAAACTTTATAGAGCTTTACTAAACTTCCACAGTATATTCCTGATTTCCTCCTCATTTACTGCCATAGCATTACAAGCACAGATCAGTGTTTTATGCTGTAAAACTCTGTGTCAGGATCTACCATTTATTTTTTTCTACTGTCTCCTGATCTGACAGTTCAGAATTTAAACTTGAACTCCAGTTAGTAGTATGAAATGTTAATCTTGTACTCGCTGCAAATTTAAAAAAAATGTTTCTTTGTGAATGGCTAAGTCCACAAAGGGCTGTCAAAGCTTCTTTCACGTACTTGTCAGATTACAGCAAGGTGTGCACTTTTAACAACTCAGCATGGGCATGCTACAGTGGGTGTCAACGTTGGAAAATCAGTATGACCAGGAAGGACCTACGAAGTTGTGAAAAACTACCTACAGCATAACAAAGACCATGATGCTAGAGAAGGTCACCATGAAAGAGACTCAAGGTGCTGCTTACAGAACTTGTAGCTAAACAGCCTGTTTTAGCAACAGAGAGAACTTGATTTGGTGTTGAGCCATCCAAAAATCAAAGCAGATTCATCTACAAGGAGATACAAGCCATAAATTGTGGAGAAATGCCAGTAGCTCTGGAAGGGATGTGGAGATTTCAGGTTTTTCGTGTGTACTGGGTCTGGCTGAGCTGGAATTGGTTTTCCCCTACAGCAGCCCTCACGGTGCTGTGGTTTGTGCTGGGAGCTGGCAGGGTGTTGATAGCACCCTGGTGTTGTGGCTGCTGCTGAGCAGGGCTTACACAGCACCAAGGCTCTTTCTGATATTTCCCCCAGTGGGACGGGGTGGGCAAGATCTTGGGAGGGGACACAGCCAGGACAGCTGACCCGAACCGACTAAAGGGATATTCCATACCATATGACGTCTGTTCAGTATAAAGGTGGGAGAAAGGAGGAAGGGGGTGGGGTCACCCTTGGTCCTCCGA
>NW_020799124.1:10481278-10561629 GCF_003259725.1 Athene cunicularia | reverse complement strand
GGGGGGGGGGGGGGCCGGAGGGGGGAAGTGATAGAGCGACTTGGTGAATACCTGGCATTTAGCCAAAGTCAAACCATCACATCGTGAAAGACCACAGAGCGCTCCAGAGTGCTGGAAAACAGGCAAGGTATGTATGCAGATTTGCTGCTTTGGCTCCATCTGTAAAGTCTTTTGCTTTCTCTTTCCACTAAGTAGTAAGGCAGTTCAGGATCCTGAAAAATGCTTATCTATGCCTGTGCTGTGAGCTTGTTCTATGCATTAGGAAAGGTAAATTACAAAGCAAAAAGAACTCATGTCTTGAGTGGGTTTCTAGGAAATGTCCAAGAGGAGTTGGGGGAAGCTGAGGAAATAACACTAACTGCAACTGAAATGCAGATCTACATGTGGAATATGTTTCTAGAGACCCAAAGCCAATAGCTAAGCCCAGCCCAGCCCAGCCCACACAAGAGAAAGGAGAGTGGGATGGAGGGCCCCAAACTCCTACAACATCCAGCAGAATGTCAGCCAGGGGACCCCAGCCAGACCTCTCACGGTAAGATCTGACAAATGACAGTACAGAACTACTAACAGGACTCTTCAAACAAAAAGAAACAAAATATAAGCAACAACATTTAATTACTGTTTTTCTTCCATTATCATAACATGACAATCTCTCTTTAAAAAAAAAAAAAGAGACATCCAACATTGTTATTTCAATGACTGCTATAGTGTTTCTATGAAGACTAAAAGAACTAACCACTGAAAAGAAGCAATTAGTCATTGATCTTATCCAGACGTAATCTTGGTAAATATTGAGTACAGCCTTCTAGTGTATTAAAAAAACACTAAACACTGAAGTACCAGCGAATCTGAAATGACTACAGTTACTGAGTATTTGTGCCAAGTGGCCAAACAACCTCTGTTACGCTGGGTGACTGTTTAAAGCTCAGGTTGTTCCTTCCTCTGACTATAAGCCATTCAGTCAGGACTATTGCACCAACTTTGAGGTCTGCACTTGGTAAGAGGTAGCAACAGCACGAAGCAGTGAAAACAGAATTCAGATAAAAGGAATCTGAAAGGTCTTACAAGCCAGGTTTGCTCCAAGGACTCGTTGGAACATTTTTTTTCACTGAAGAATTTCAGTTATTCCATCTGTCCACTACTCTCTTCTTTCCCTGCCTTTACTACTTAAAAGTAGGTGGAAAAGTTCAGTGCAGACTTAACTGTATTTATACTATAATGTGATATTATGATTTTCTAGAAGCTGATTGGGAATTTACTGCCAAAACTGGTTTTTTGCTAACAACTCACCAAGACAAACTGGTTTCACAGAGGTGTCAGATTCAGCAGAATTTCACTGGAATATTTTTTTAAGGTCCAGGAAGAGATTTCTGGTGGCAACTAAGGAGAGGTAAAGAATGACCCTGAAGACTAGTGGTTGGTATACTTTAAAGCCAAAAAATCCCATTCCAAGGTTACCTGTGTCTCCTAAATATCAGGGAAAGGCACCAACTTCTGACCTGATTTTTCTGCATGCGGCTTCTGAAGACACGTTTCAAAAATTCTGATTGGATTTCATCCCAGCTTAGAACAGGAGCATTTTCAAAACCTTGACAATTTTTGAGAGACAGAAAAAACATTACCTACTCATCCCATATCTGTTCCCTTTTAAAATAGAATAAACCCTTCAACAGTACACTATACTCCAAGGATTACTGTACTTTTTATTCCCATGCTCATGTGATGAAGAGTTATCCTTCAGCAAGAAGTTAAAAATCACCACCTATCCTCCAGTGTCACACTCCCTGGTGACTCGCTCACGCTAGAACATAGAAGCAGCCGCTGAGACTGAAACTGAGAACGCAGACAGGCTGCGTAACAATTAACAACATTACTATATATATCTTTTCGCCTATTACTAAGGAAATTAACCTTAATATCTTTGTTAAACAACATTAAAGTGTTACAGCAGCTATGTTAGATATCCGTTATAAAATGCAAATTCAATTATGATTAACCAAACTTTTATAACTAATACTGGTTTGAAAAAAAGAAATATAAATTTTGTATTTATTTAATAAAAAATAGTTTTTATAAATAAATAGGTTTAAATGAACAGAATGGGGGGTTTGTTTCTTTTTTAAAATAATAATGGGATTTTTAAAGTGCTTCAGTTAAGTCACATTCCATATCTATGTCATGTGATAGGAAGTCTATGAAATGTGATATGGGAAATACTATAACTTTGAAACTCTTTTGTAGAAAAATACAGAAACAATTCCAAGACCTAGAAATGGTCACCTGACTGTTGGACTTTGGTTCTTCCTAGAGGGTGAAAGAGGGTTTGTAACATTCTGAGAAAGAAGCAACAGGTGCTCAGAAAGCCAATCTGTCTGCAGATGACTGAGCTACTTCATGAATTATCTTCTTAATAGAAAGCCAGGATCCTCTCAGAAACGTGACGTGCTCCCATGTTGTCACATCCAGGAAACTGCACATAAAAGTGGTTTCATGCCTTACATATCTTTCCCATGGAAGACTTACATTCATTTGACCTAAAAATTAGCAACTTGCTGAGTACTGTCCTGTAGAAGACAACCTTATACTTGCATCCCAAGGTTTCCAAGGCAGTGTTTCAGACCCACCTGACTTCAGGAAGTAATTTTAAGGTTGTCAAGAGCTATTTTATCAGCATGAGTTTTAGATACAAATGCTGATTTTCTCTGAGAAAGAGCAGCACACAAAAGAGGAAGGAACTACCATCACTGACAAAACCCAGCTGTCCCCCATCAGCAGCTAAAGTTTCCCTTTCCACCTAATCTCTCATCACTTCTATTGTTTCCTTTAGAAAAATATTTATCTTTAACAAGACGCCTGGGTTGCGTTTAGCTTTCTACTGAATAAAATGAAAATCAAGTTCACACTCTACTTAAATATCTCAAGAAGGGAGGGAAGATGGTAAAATCAAACAAACAAAAAAGTCTTTGAAAAACACTTATTTTTCTTAAGACCTTGGGGAAGGAGTTGAACTTACAGGAGTCACAGAGTGAAAGAAAACATTTTATCAATGAGGCCACCTGGCACTCTGTCTAATGCTTTCAGAAAACCAATAGGGCAGAATGACGGTCAAAAATTCATTTAAACAGTTTGTTAATTTTGATCCTTTACAAAAGGTTAGTAACCATGCATTTTAAGGGCACAGGATTTAATGGGTCTGCTCCATTTTAGAGCTACAGCAGAGGAATCCATTTTCAGGTCTCAAAAAGACAGGTTAAAGCACATTAACTGACCTGGAAACTAAAAAATTCCAGAGAAGTGGAGTGAATCTAGAACTCTTGGGATTTCATCAAAACCCAGGAACACTGAGCACAGCTGTAAGACTAGTGAAAGACAACAGCATATTGTCTCCTGTCTTCTTTGGTGTACAAATGCATACATGTACTCCAGAATGGCACAGAATGGGACACAGCAAGGTCAAAGCCAGGGGCCTGCCAGCCAGTGATCAGGTGGCCACTTCAAACTCCTTAGAACACTCCCTCTTCAGCTACATTCACTAGTGGCGTTAGATGGCAGCAATGTTTGCAGTGGCAACTACAGGAAACAGTTCTTCTGCAAAATTACATATTTAACGAATTTCTGGATTAATTTTTCATTTGTTCTTCTGATACAAGTTAGGAATCACATTGGGAATCAAAGCAATACCAGGGGACCATATCAGAAAGCACAGTAGTAATCTCTGACTTGGAAGGACCGGGAAGTTTTTAATTTAGTCTAAGTTGTTGCTCTGGCATTAAGGAGTTTAATACTGCCCTGCATTTGGAGTTTGTCTTACGACCTCTTCCCTTTTAATGTATGTCTCTCATTTTGTTCATCTGCTCCATTTTCTGACGTGTCAGCATCCTGCTTTAGATCTTTAGTAGATTGAAAGGTGTGCCCCGTGGGTTACACTCTCTCTAAATCATCCATGATGTATTACGCTTGGTTTAAATGACTGAGTCTCATTTGCACAATTGCCCTATTAATTTACTCATCATTGATTTACACCGCTTTTGCTGGAAATCCTCCACCAGACCTCTATTTTACATGCGCTCTCAAAACCTCCATTCTAGTCTTTTTCTTCCCTATCATCTTCCTTGTCTCATTTCTCTTCCATTTGTCGTCATTCATCCATCTCTTATCTTCTTCCTCCCTCTCCCTCCCACTGTTCTGTCTTCCTTCTGTTTCTTCTCTGTTCTCCTCCATTTCTCCCCTCCCTGCAAGTCTACCTCCTTGTTTCACAGCAGCTAATAAATCTACCATGAAAGGCTAGAAAACCCAGAAGATACAGGTGTAAAGGTAAAGGAACGTAAATAAATCAAGATTCCTCATGAAGAAGAGCAACAGCTGTGACTTCTTTTTGGAGAGCCCAAAGACTGATGGGTGACTATCATTATCCATCTTACAGTACTCTACTATGTCCTTGCATCTTTTTGTCTTCCTGAGAGGAGTTCAGTCTCTTAGTTCAGCATTTATGGTTAGTTTTCAACTCTCTCAATATATCACATGCCCCTGGACTGGTGTCCTGATTACCAGTTTGACTACCAAAGCCAAACACTTCCATCTTTTCTTCTTCTAAACAGTCAACAAACTACTTGGATTTGATAGCATGCATATAAATGTACATGTATACATTTTAAAATACAGACAAATGGAAGCATATACTAGAGGCATTTTCCAACTTTCATGTCTGTATGCTTTGTGTAAAAATAAATAAATAAAAGCAGTTATTTCTAAGCTGAAAGACTCATTCAGTGTTTCTTTCATTCAAAATTTCAACAGAGAAAAGGGGCCAAAGTTCACAGGGTTAGACTAAGAGGACTACAAAGATTTACATATTCATACTGAATAAATAAATAACCTAAACCTAATGCCACACTCAACAAGGCAAAGACAACAAGGACAGAGAAAAGCATAAGAGGGAGAGGTTAAAATATCAGAGGACTCCCAAGAGCAGTAAGCATACACAAAGTAAATGAGCTTCTCACTCTGGAAATCAGCTACAAATGAACAAAGTCTCAAAATGTCCTTAAAATGCCTGGCCATGCCCTTCCAGCAAAGGCTCAGAATGAGTACAGCACAGACCTGTGAAGTCTGAGTCTTGCTGGTGAAATAACACCTGACATGTATCTTAGAGAGCCCGAAGGCAAAAGAAAACCCTGCATGAGAGCCTGTTTTTATTCCTGGCAGAGACACAACAGTCGCTTTAAGTGCACTGCTTATATTTGAAAAAAATGTAAAATAGCTATGGTTACCAGTCAGTCAGATTGTTTGCTGGAAAGAAAAAAAATCCTCCTGCCTATACAAAAAAGACCAAAAGACCAAGTTGACAACATTCTTCACCTCCTAAACCCAAATTAACGGCTGGGCTGTGCAGCTATGAGCTGGACAAGTCCACAAACTTTCACCGCTTGGTTATTATCTGAAAAATAGCATGTAACTCCAAAGTAATGACAGACTTCTAGAGATAATATGCTGCAATAATACAGTATGTGAAGTTACCCATTTTATTCTCAACCTAATTTCCATGTAGTTTGCAATTTTAAGATTTAATAATGTAGTTGAGAAAATACAAATTGCTTGTATTACCCACATATTTACATTGAACTGTACATACCATGTAATTACAGAGTCAACGGTTACTATGGAATTACAGAGTTTCTGCATAGTTCTTTGTGTCCTCCAATGTAAAGAGCCAAAAGAATATTTCAGTATGGTGAAGAACAACCTATAGTGATACGAAAAAAAAAAAAAAGAATGAAACTCCTCTCTTAGGACCTCTGTCAGGACAGCATAAGAGAAACGTAAGCAAAAACCTCAGTGCCAAAGCACCCACCATCAACTTTCTTTGGTCCCTGAAGTCCTACAAAAGACCACTCTGCAGTTTTCGATTAATGTTACAGATCTCCATTGAAAGGGTTTTTATCCTGCTGTACCTGAACTGCTGTCCAAGAAATTGACTGATTTTGATTGACTTGTCCCAACCTGCCCTCTTCTTGAAAAATTAAGATGGCAGCTTGCCAGCTCCCTTTGAAGGACAGTGCTTATTTTTCATTTTCTTTACAACTTTTAAAAACACACAGACAAGGCTTACATATGTGTGGTTCATCTCTGATGTCTGAAGGTTTGAAGTCTGAAGGTTAGAGCTAATCTTAGCTATGGCATTTTGTGCCGAATTCACAACACAATTAATTTACAAGAAAATAAGCTTTACTAAGTGATTAGGGAAACAGACATTGGCTTGTGAGAATACCCCAGGAAAAAAAAAAAAAAAGTATTATTTGTATAAAATAAATAGAATGATGATCATGAAGAACTGTAAAATACAATGACAATATGCTAAGCATAGACAGCAGACTGTCAAAGCAGTGAAGATTACAGAGGTCTAGAAGACAAGAAACCAAGTTTTTATTTCTGATTTTGGCATAATTGTGCAATATGACCTTGGGTAAGTAATTTCTTGTTTACTGGTGTTAAATATGTGTGGGAGGCTCCTGAGATGCAGGCAGTGCCAAAGGACCTTAGGGTAATGCTGGCAATTAGAAAATGTCTCCTCCACACTAACACACTGTATTACCAAATTTCACCAGTTCATTTGGCTTACAGAATAAACAGGCTTTCAAACTCCTCTTTGGGTACTGCTGAGCTCATGATGGGATGCCAAGAACTATCAGAGTTGCTGGGTATCCCAGCTGTAAGAATCTGTTTCCCCAGGAATGGAATGTCGTGTTTGCTAGTGATCCTGAAATCGCCCTCAACAACAAACATTCAAGTAACAAAGAAATACATAACCATTGAGGGAGAGATACAGAAAAGCATGCTTATATCTGTCTACACATTAGATCTCTGTATTTATATCACTCCAAAAGACTCCTCTCTCTCTCATTCAAGTAAGGTATTAGCAGGATGGTTACATAAGCTTGTGACTATGTCCCACTCTAGAAAAGAAACTCTCATCTAGGACAAGGCAACACCTTAAAAGAGGTTTCCCAGTCAAGGTGCACTAACTTACTAATGACTTCACAATATCACAGCTGGCTCTGTCCATTACCAGATCAGCTCGTGTGACCTGTTTCCTTTGGATCATGCAACAACATAAAATGTATTTCTATTGAACAAGGCAGAGCCCAAATCACAGAAGTTCGGCTCACTTTCTGGTTGTTGTGCTGTTCATGCTGGGCATAGTTGGACACTGATAACAGACCTAATATAAACCTTGACAGTACAAACACCAACACTCTTTTTGTTAAAATATCTGAGCCTTCAGAGTAAAGTTTTACTGAGCCAGCGCTTTGTTTCCAGTGGTCACTTGAACATCTGACCCAGTCCTAGGAGCCTTAAAGCTGGGTTATGTAAGATTGTACCTCAGCTTCATATACCCAAACACTTTCTGAAATCCCTGTACTTGCCAAATTTCTTCTGATTCTTCACTTAATTGGGAGAGTAGCACCTGCACCCAATGTTGTAAATATAGTGTGCTTTGGGTATAGAAAGATGGAGCCTCTTCCTGCCCAAACCCCAAAATGATCCTGGTAATGACTGTGCCAGTTCTCCAATAAATTATAAACTAATTGTTAGCGTGTTTTGAAATAAGCACTCCTTTCTACTATTAAGGGCAAAGACCACCCACCAGTGCATGAAATCTTTACACATTGGAACATACTTTATATGAAGTGTAAATGAACAAATATATTCTACAAAAGAATGTAAATTAGAATGCCATGCACTGTTCTTCATCAGCACAACACAACAATTCCCAAGTAGCTCTGAGGTGAAAAGAGAGTTGGGGTGAATAAACCCTCTGCTTAAAAAGATACGATGAAAATGAATCTGATTTTGTCTTTCTAATATTCAATTTTCTTGACTGACTTGGTCGTTATCTGCAGAGATTATTTTTCATCTTTGTGGGTATATTTTAATACACACACACACACACACACACATATATATATATACATAAAAGACCTAAACCAGTACCCCATTTCAGTTTCATCTTTTTGGCACTGTATGTCTAAACAATAGAAGATTTTTGTTAAAAAGATCCTTATTGTATTTAAACAATTTGAGGTACACACTGCCCTCCTGGGTCTTCCAAACAGATGGATCTTACCTGAATATTTTAAGTTGAACACATTTTGGATACAGTACAATAAATGGAAATCAACACAAACTACAGCCTTTTGTTAAAGTTGCCAGACACTTCTTACAAGATCCTCTTTTTTCAATTGATTATAACTTTGCCAAACTTCAAACCATTTGGGCTGAAATTTTCTGTGCCAGGTGTCTGCCTCAGGCTGAGTAGAATGTGATCATGTAATTAAAGGCTGTATCATAATGCATACACAGAAGGGGGCAAATTAAGGTTGAACAGGCAACCTTAATTCTCACATTTCTTAACTTTCACAGGCTTGACTTTGCAACCCTAATAATGTTCTTTTAATGTAGCTTTTTGTCTGCAATATTAATCCAGAGCTATATTAATTTATAGACGTATCCCACTGTGGACTGGATGTCTCAGTGGACTGGTAATAAGATACACAGCCTTTCACCTCTAGGTCACTGGTTTAAATACAGCCTAGGGCTGAGGTGAGGAGAAGTTATTACCACTGACCAGCTGGTTGGTGGCTTATATGAAACGAACTGGTGATCTGAGCCTGCATACAGGTGCCTCCCTTGTACAAATCACCATTGCTACTGCTACCATCCATAATCCTTAACGGAGTGCCAGACTGCCCAAAATGTAATCGCAACAGCTCGTGTATCTGTGGATGCACGCACAATTCTCTAGAGTACTTCGGCAAAATGTGGCTCCAGGTGGTTCCTCTTGGAGGAAGGGCTGACATGGGAATATTCTCTCCCTCCAGGAAGACCCTGGATGCTGGGTGAAATGCCGCGGTCCAGCAGAGCACAAGAGGAATTACACTGACATAGTGGTGCTATTCATATACACAATACCAGAACCTTAAGTGTAATATTCAATGAGGATGGAAAAAGCCAGCAATGCCACAAATTGAGCAATGGCTGTGCTTCCATTAGAAGAAGAACATCCTGAAAATTTACTCAGTGATACTACTTTTAGAAAAAGTGAGTAAGGACAACATATGAAAATTTAATTTAGCCTGTCTGGTGTTAGGAAACATGAAGCACTCATATAACTTCCAAGTGGGATTCTGCAAAAACAGGGCCAGTCATGCCTGAAGGAGGAAAAGTTGAACTGCTTCCTCCACCTCCTGAGGCTATGCTGGAGGGAGCAGAGCTTTAGATCACACTGAGACCTCATAAGAGATATTTATTGAAGGAGTTATTGTGGAACTTCCCCACAATGTGAACCATAATCCTCACAAACTGCACAGCCCCATCTGCCCTCCAATGAGGGAAATTTTCCCATTGAAGCAACCAGATCCTTCATTTTGGGAGCAGAGAGAAACGTTCTGAGACCATTCTCTGTGGGAAGAGCAGGGTCTGAAAAGAAAGCACTAAGCTACAGGCAAGAGCGAGTTACAGAGAAACCCTGAGAGACAAGAAAGGAATCAGAAAGAATTAAAAAGAAGGTAAACATATTTTCTCCAGAGCAAGAGACAACCTCAGTCTTAGTCCTGCCTTCAGAGACACAGGAATTTAAGGCAAAAAAACATACATATAACCAATGTCCTTCAAAACTTCTTTTGCAGTCATCCCTTTCCCACATTTCACCTTCTCCAGTCACAAGCCCTCCAAGTCCATGAGCTTCAAAACCCACTGGTTGCCTGCTCTCATGATCTAAAACCATCACTTTTTTTCTGCAGTGCTGACACTGGTACCCAAATCAGATAACCCAGGCTGTAGAGTCACAAAACTTATTATCATCCCAACAAGAGTTTTAAAAATATTACAAATCACTTAGCATTGTTTTGTTTTCCATTCACTGCATTCATGTTCCTTTTGAGAGGGACACATTAATAAATACTGTGCCCTGATACTCTAAATGGTTTCAATCACATAATTTTCTGTATTCAGCATTCATACGCCTCCCTTACTACAGTACATAAATGATATAAGCTTCTCATCAATAACATAAAAAATTCATACTCTGTCTACAATGCAGCTGCTATCACAGGTTTATGTCAACAATCGTCCTGATTTTTAATAGCATAAATGTTTAAAGAGGTAGCAATTCCTGTAAAGTATCTGCAGGGATATTTAGAGCCGACATATGCCAAAACAATCCTGTTCTCATACAGGAGACATTGTTGCTCAGCAGGAAAACAATGCTTATCCTCACAAATGTTTACCCTGCTTTAGTCATTAAAATGCTCCAAATGGATGGCAAAGGAAGGGGAGCGGATGATGTTGTTCCTTACCTCACGGTTGCCCCTCTGAGCAGAGAGCACCAACTCATGCATATTACAGCTGAGCTCTCTCTTGTACTGTGCACCTTGACGCCTGCCTCAAAAAATTATTTGCCATCTGACATTATAAGGGTTGGATTTACTCTTTGCTATAAACATGCAGACAGGTAATTTGCAAATGCTTTTATGCTTCATAATTCTAATGAGTAGCCTGTCCTTTAATTTTCTCTTTATCATTAAACCCCCCCCCAAACTTATCTTTTTGAGGGGTTCCTACCTCAACAAAACAATGAAACCCCCTTCTTTTAATTTCTTCTACTTGCTGCCAACTGTATAGGGCTTTAAGCTAAAAAAAAAAAAAAAAAAAAAAAAAAGCTTTGCATACAGGCAGCATAAAATATTTATTTTTAATCTAAGCAGGATTTCTTTACCTGCTGTGCAGCTAGAGCTTCTTTTTAAGGCTTGCTTTATCATCTGTGTGTCAAGCTGAAAACGTTTCTCTCATGATCTTTCATTGTAGCTTTAAAAAGACTCCTACCAGACCACAGCTGACACATGACTTCTAACTCCCGCTTGAAATTTTCCTTCTGCCTTTTTCCCCCCTCTCACCCGAAAACCCACAACCTGGAAGTTCTTCACTTGAACAGATGGTTTATAAAAATCTGGGACATGCTCGTATGATTGAAAATAGGACTCCTATAAGCAATGTCTCATGTAACAATTACGTGAACAGTTGGTCAGAATGGTGACCCAGAAACTGCCCCGTCTTTCCACTCTTGCAGCCTTGGTAAAGCGTTTCCAGTCCTTTACTGGATGTCTGACCTTGTGCAGCCAGAGACTGCGATACAGCCATAGCCACATGTACACCGCTGTCTGCACGGACACGGGTCCTACAGGAGACCAGTACTGTAAAAGCATGTCCCGATGAATACAATTGTTAAGGTCAAACTTAAAAACATTAAAAAAAACAAGTCTATGCTTCCTATTTGTTTACTACATGAACACCACCAAATTCTCCCAGACTCTCTTCACAAACCAATCACCATGTTTCTCAAGGTGCAAAATCACAGTCCCACCTGCTTGTCTCTAGGCTGGATCAAGAGTCTGCTGTTGTTCAGGAGGAAAGCAGTGATCTATCTGACAAATGCTGAATATTCACAGCTCCATTCAAGGACAACAAAGCAGTACATTCCCATGATCTATAAAAAAGAGACTTTCAAGTACCAGTTTATATGTATCAAGAAATTTTGATGTAGAACAAATAAATTTCCTGTCCCAAAGCAGAAGCAAAGTCAGAAAAGAGGATTGTGAAAGATCTGTCAGTGGAGTCCACTGTTATTGAACAGTGTTTCAGAAGTATACTGCTTCTTTGTATATGTGGACACAGCTGGAAGGTATCTGATGATCAGGACAGAGGTACAAGGATGGAGGAGCTTGGTGCTGATTAAGAGGTGTTACATTTGGGAGAGGTACAGGAAGGGGAGATGGCAGTAATGAAGCAATATCTAGAAGGGGAGAGTCGTGTATCCATAAGTACAGGAATTACAGAACTGGACAGCTCTGAAGTTCTGGGCATGGCTGGATATGGATGGGAAAACTGGGGCTGTGGCTTAAGACTTCTGAGGGAGTTAAGAAGGTATCTGAAAGAAACTTGGAGACTTCAGATGCAGTGGATGGATGAGACTGAAACCAGTACAAAAGGAAAATCTCCCCTACATTGAAAGACTAGACTGGGCCAAGGGAAAAAAAAAAATGCACTCCATGCCAAAAAATTACTTGGTTTGTCTCTGGAAATGCAGCAGGATGTGCCCCAGTAAAGAGCCAAGTGTGAATGACAAAGCAGCCCTACAAGCCTCTTGCTCCTGTGTCGTTCACTGTGGTGCTGGGAGGGCATTTCTCCTCTTGTGGTCCCTGTGAGCCGTGGGTGACCACAGGGCACCATGCTCACTGCATCACATGAAGTCTGGTTCATGGGGTCTTGTTCAGGTGCAGGACTGGGGGCCCAATAATCCAACTTTTCCTCTCCCCAAAGCAGAATTTAAGATTGTGCCAAAAGCCACTGAGAGAACCCTGAAGCTTTCCCTTGCTTCTGAAGGGAAGCAAGGGGCTGGTCTTTTAGCACTAAAACTGCAGATACATTATACGAAAGGTAAATATCACGCAGAGAGTCAACATCTCCATTAACAAAACCAAGCTGCCTCAGCAGTCACCGAACACCGACATCTCACAATTACTTTAAAACACTTCAAGACCTTACAAAACAGGGACTTAGAAGAAACACAGCACCATTTTAACAAGCTAAATTTCCCGTCACACACAGGCTTGATTCCTGTCAGTGCAACACTCATTTTAGTCTGATTAAGTTGCTGTGATGAACTTCAGAGTTTAGACTGCCCTTGAGCCTCACATCTATCTGATCTTTAATTCTACTACCCGCTCATTTCTTGCTAAGCACACAATTCTGAGTCCCACTGGAACAGCCTCATTCAGGCTCTGCATCAATATGTTCAGTGCTGAATTCATTTCTGCAGGGAGCCCAGTAAATCTGAACTTTCCAAAATCATTTGGCCCCCATTACTAGTAAGCAGCGCTCTTAAATAGGTTGTAACTCCAGCTAATAGGCTCCATAATCATAGCTGAATTGAACAAAAGGGTCCAGTACGGGCTGCCATCAGTCATTTTTATTCCCAATCAAATGCACTGCATAGAAGGGAACTTTTTAATACTTCTGGATGCTGAAACTAAGAAACTCATTTCACCTGAATGTACGTTTTTTTTCTTAATAAAAAGTAAGACAAAAGGCTTCCAGGGGTATCCAGAAGGTCCAGCACAGCACCGCTGCAAGAGCTGGAACTGGTAACCTTTTCACCTTGCAAAATGGCAACAATCCAGAATATAAGGAGACAGGAAAAGCATTAAGATGCAAAGCCCACATAATGAAAAATTCCAATGCTAAGAGACACATCTTCTGCTATTCAAAGAGAATTGACTGTAACTAAACCTAATGTAAAGGAGTTAACGACAGAACTGCTTACATCTTGATCACATTTCCATGAAGACAAGCTTTGTGATATTGTTTCGTCTAGTGAAAAAAAAAATAGAAGCCACCATCTAAATCTTATCATCGAAATTGATAGTGTTTACTTAAAGCTTATTCCAGCTTTGCTGACTTCAACAGATACTGAAGTCTCCAATAAATCTATTTCAATGTTTTTTTACAACTCTCTTCTTTCTCAACATCCACTCTGGCCTCTCTGATCTATATCAGTGGACAGAAGACCAGATTTTTGTTTATGAATATCTAGAAGTTTCATTGCTGTCTGCTGCAAAGCCTGGTATAAAAATGAATAGCCCGTAAATAAAGCGGAAAAGGAACTTGATTTATTTTTCTCTCTTCTGCGAGGCAGAAGAGCCAGTCCTAGCTGGCACCATATTTTTTACATACAAAGGAACCTGCTACAAAAGGTAACGCAAGAAAGCTCCTTCTGTGCACAGGCTGACCCTGCCGTCACCATGTGGACTTGCTCTTCACACCGCAGAGACTGCAGCTTCCCCTGACTGCCCCAGGCTCTAATAAACTCACAGACCCCTTGGTCATTCTTTCAGGACCAAACACTGAGGGTTGGTCCCCAGCTGATGCCAACTATCGTGGCCATGGTTTTAAATTTTGTACTTTTATTGGCACTCCTTATTACTTTGGGTGAGTGTAGATTAATAAACAGGCCAAGGAATATGTCCAGGTTTCTTGGGCATATCCTATTGTTCTATGCCAGTATTGTATCTGAGGGGGGAAGAAAAGTTGGGCAATTGGCAGCAATAATGTGGAGGAAGAGGAAATCAGACACATGTGGATGTCAGAATTGGTGAATGCACACAGCATGAAGCACCAAATTTCAGCTGTTTTGTAAAAGAACAAATAAATAGTACCTATAACTGAGGGTATGCATGCATATATTTCACTTTAAAAAAAAAAGAAAAAAGAGAACAATAAAATTTTTTTTAAAATGACAAATTTTTGAGGCTTAAATCAGGCAGGATTGTACAGAGGAACAAGATCAAATCCTGAACATCGATTTTAAATAAGTAAACAAAAAGTTTAAGTAGTCAAAATGAGTAGTTCTATCACATGACTGAAATGGTGGTGATTTTCTCAGCCACAAAACCACCACAAAGACGAAGGTGCCTGATATTGGTATGTTCACTAGTTTAACCAAAGTCAGTATTTCACAGAAATCAGAAAATCAGAACAGCTGCAACTAATACAAAGTGGCACAAGATGTGAACGAACCAGGCTGAGGTTCATTTGATTGTGGAAAACTGCCCCACATGGAATATACAGGAAGACTGATAAAGATTTTAAATAAAAATAACACAATAGAAAGAAATCACTGTTGATACTCCCTTCAGCTGTCCAGAAAGTTCAAAACTTTTTTTCCCCTGTATATATCCATGAAAATAAGAGGAAGATTTGGAAACCTTCACATTCTACCATCCCATATCCCACCCACCACATGCCCTAGAACAAATTATGCTCTTCTCCATTCAACAGAAGCTCATGGAAAGACTTTTCTCCTTTCTCTCCTAAGACATTCTCTCCTAAGACATTCCTCTAGACCAAAAAATCCCATGTTCTAGCCTTTCTTCCTAGGAAGTAGCACCTCAGCTACTTTCCACTGTGTGGAGACCATACACCAAGTAGAGCGGATGTGTTCATCCTCCTGCTCTGTCTGGTACACGGTGCCTGAAACAGTCCCTGTGGCACGCCTCAGCAGCAGGGAAGAGGGCTGCTTGAACCCCATCCCTGCTGCATGACTCGTACGCCTGGCAAGGCCGCTCTCCATGGCGTGGATGGAGAAGCAGGTTCTCACGCTCTTGGTACAGAAGTCAGGGAGACTGGGGAGTCAGGAGGGGTGACAGAGGCAGCAGGATTGCTGCAGACGAAGGTACCCTGACCATGACATACAATTGCAGACCCCTGTATAGATAGAACTAATGCTATTAGTCTCTTGCACTGATAAATACTAAAATATAACCAAAATTACTACTTCTTTAAAGCCACAGTAAAGGAAAGACAGAATGGTACACTGATACAATTCAACTCAATTATTTTTAAACAATATGTGATGGATTTGCAGCCTGCCATTGCATAAAAGAGAGGCTCATTTTCTACAAATGTCCACAAAGAGAAATGATAGAGCTCAGCACTATAGCATGGCATATTCCATTAGGAATTAAATCTCTTCTCTCTGATGGTCCCATCCACATGCTTATTGGACAGTCTGCTGCTTTCATCTACATTATTGTTATTAATTTATGAATGGGACTGGAATTACAGAAGATGAGTCTAAGGTGAGGCCACATTATAATAATAAATGAAAGAATGACTCCTGTTTACTTTCAAAATATTTCATAGCTAAAATGCTTACTGCATTTTTAACTGTGACATACTTCCTTTAGCTGGTTTCGGTTTTGAAGTAATGATATAAAATTCATTTCATCTCTTTTTCAAGCCTGACTCTTTCATACATAACATCAGGCATGTCATATCTGAGGAATTATTAAAATAAGACGAAGCCTGCTGTATCTGAGCAGAAAAGCTTCTTTGAGCTGGCGTCCTCAGGAGAGAAGCAAGCTCAATCTCATTAGTTGGTGCTGAGAAGGCGTCCTAGTCACTAGGTTCAAGGTGATGAAAGATTAGGGCGTTTGGCCTCAGCTCATTTTGTATGCAGCTCACATCACTCCCTGCCCGTGAACACGAAATTACATTGAACCTGGGGAGTCTAACTCCATTAATTTTAAATGGAAGATTAATTTAACAATATGCGGCAGATATTTGTTACAAACCTATCATGTAAAAGTGACGGTTAGCAATAAATTGTGGTGACTCACACTGGCCGGTGGCCCTGGCTCAAATAAATCAGAAGGCATTTACACATAATTGCTGTTTTTAAAGACAGGGATATGGGAGATATGTTTCTTTGATGAAAGATTGGGTAACTCCATTCAAGGAAACAGCAGCCAATATTAAAGCTACAGCATCTCTTTTGAAGGAGATGTTTTGTTTAAGGGCTTGTAGGACTGTAAAGCACAGCTATTGTCTGTCTTTTCCTTACCCCACGCTTAATTTTTTTTTCTTAGATACATTATTTTCATTGATTTTCATGAAATGTCTGTAAGAACAATACAGAAATACTTAACAAGAGATGAGGATGTGTGGTTTAGGAACATGCATCACTGCACACAGCACATGCAGGCTGTCACCTGGGACTATGGAGAAAACATGGAGTCTACACTTAAACAAAGGTTAACTGTGGTCCAATTTTTTCTGTCAACTTTTTGACTCCTGAATGGCATACAGAATTAATAGGTGGCCCTTCTCCTACCACCATTCCTTTTTTTTTTTTTTGCATCGACTATGCAGAAGTATGGTCAGTATGAAATGTCAGCCCTGAAAATACCATTTTCAGAGAAGGAAAATTGCAAACTCAATTTAGAATAAACAATGAAGAGGAGAAAACTAGATGGATGAGATTTCTTTTTCTTCCTTATTTGGGCTTAGATAACTACTGTGCTTCTCAGATACTCTGATGATATCCAGTGCTAGAACAGGGCCTGTCTACATGTTAAACAAAAACATCTTGAAAGCTAATGCAAGAGAGCAGAACTGGCTCCACCAGGAAGCAGAATTATCCCATACCTCTTTCCTTCCAGTCCAGGTAAAAGGAGAACTTCTTCAGTGTGTCTTCTCTAAATACACATTGGCAGCAACAACCACTGTGTGGGACTGCACGTGCGCATGTTTATTTATTTAAAGCAAAAAAAAAAAAAAGAGTACTGCACATACTTTTCTTTCTGAAGAGAAGATGAGAGAATAAACTAGACGTTACACCTAGTAGATGTCAGTTGCAGTGTTTAAGGCACTGCTGGGAGATGTTCAGACACATTGCAGGGGAGAGCATCATGTGGACTTAGAACAAATCATTATATCTATGAGGGGTTTCTGCAGTGTGTGTAGTCAGAGATAGAAACACATAGCTGAACAGAGAAAGAGCCCCTGCATTGTCGCCAAGTACTGAAATACCTAGGATGGCTCAGACTGGGTATGCTCACAAATTCGTACATATTAGCACAGTCCCCACCCCACTAGAGCTACGTTACTCCTGCTAACAGCTCCAGACCAGGTGTGCACAATGGAAGGGGTGGAAAGGGTGGCAGGATTGTGTACTCTATGTCAAACATCTAACTGTGATTCCAGAGAAAAAAAAAAGCAGCGCACAGCAAAAGGAGAGGGGCGGAAGCAATGAGGTGAAGCAATTACTGAAGCAACTGAGAACACCCAAGTTAGGTGCCCAAGCAGATAAAGTGAATTCATCCATTCCCCATCTTCTTGGCCGTGAGTCTTTAACAAAGGCCCTGTTCTCCAAAAGCAACCAAAGAAATATCTGTGGAGTGACCTCATTGCTTTAGTACACTACTGCAGGATGTGCAACGTGAAGGCAATTTAAGGTCTCTTGATACTTCCTGCACTAGGACGTGGGGAATAGACTCAAACAAACCCACCAAAATGAGGAAGGTTATAAATCTGACCAAAACCAGGCACTTGTCTGTGGCAGGCGGAGGAAGCAAGCAGTCGATTCAATATGAATGATAGAGCAAGCTTCAACTTTATTGAAAGAAATCACACCTTATATAAGCACTCTACAATAATCATGCATACTTCTCACAAATGTATTGGATACATGTAAAAGGCTACATTATAATATCCCAGCCCCTTGTGGTATTTCAGATATGCATAAACACCTTCCCTCTTCTCAACCTGTTTTTCTCCCAGGGCTGTTTTTCTATCACCCCCAAGGTCATAATGTACCTCAGTTTCTCTCTTTGTTAACATAACAGTCCTTTGTTAGCATAACTGTACCCTGGGTTTTTTCCTCTGTTTACCTCAGATGGCTGCAATCAGCTTCTGCAGAGACCCATGGCCTTGCTCTCTGCAAGCTGTTCTCCAACACTTGTCCTCACTGTGTGCCAGTACACAGCGCCTTCATGCTTATGGCCATCTGCAACAAATACCTGTACTGTTCAGTGCAGTTTGTTTTATCCTCTTCTGCTCTCTGAACCTCACAGAGAGGGAATGAAATTATTCACTGACACACACACTGCACTTCTTCACATCGCTGTAATTGTCTCTCCTTCTGACTTAAAAAAGGCTTGATGATGGATCTTTCTAATATCTATGCAGTGCTACATCAGGATTTTCTGAAGACCTAAGGTCCACATCTGGGAAGCTAGACATGATGAAAGGTGCTGCCAGCTGTGCTGGCATACTCCTCCAAGCCTACAACCTCCCTCCCAAAGTCTATGTCAACACCTCCTAATTTTCTGAGTGTGAACCAGAAGTCCAGCCACAAGCCTGACAGCGAGAACAGACACCTGCCTCACTGCCCTTTGGGGCTGCAGTGCCAGTGTGCCAGGTGACACTGGAAAGAGCAGTGGCCCAGAGCACCTGTACCAGGGTGGGAACCAAACTCGGTCACAGCTGCATCTCCAGAGCTGTGGAGCTCTGGGCTTCAAGCCCTCAAGGAGAAGGAGGCCTGTGCGGGTGTCTGGAGGGGCTGACACACGTGTCTGGCACAGGACAGCCACTCTGGCCATGAACTGGGGGATGGACAGGAGCCAGGGCAGATGAGCTGCTCCTGATTTACAGCAATGCTTCATGTGTTACTTGTCTTCCCTCTGCCTCTGTGTGTCATCAGCTCCCCCCAACCTGCAGCAGTGGAGATTTCTTCATATTAAGGCTAAGCAGATGCCACGGAGCAAAGAACCACTGAGCAGTATTACTCTTCTGCTTGCTTATTCACCTTGAACAAATGCATATCTTCATGTCTCTATAATACCTGAACACCGTGAAAACATTAAGTGTATTTAAACAGCTTTGTGGAAAATACTTATTATCCCCCCTTTTGTGCATGAAAATCTGAGGCACAGAAGAGCTAAAGGCCCCACTTTTAAAAGATCTCTAGGTCTATAATATGCATGTAGGTGTCTAGTGGAACATCTCTGAGACTCAAGGCCCTAGATTAAAGTACTCCATCCTTTTTCTATGCCCAATTCCACTATCAATGGGACAAGTAACGGTTTTCTGTGATCCTTTTGACAGAAAATAAATAATTTTGTGATCCAGTAGTACTTGTCCTTTGAGAAGGGAGGAGAAGAGTGGCACAACCTTACAGATTCAGGATGATTAAGTGAGGCCAGTACAGTATGAGATACACGTCCATGCGGAAAGCAAAGGTTGATATTTCCGGCCCTGGATTACTGCTTGGCTAACCAGACAGAAATCATATTCCAGTACTGGGTTTGTGACCATTAGTGGCTTGTAATTCTAGGATTTTAGATGTCTTTAGAACCACTTATTCAAATGTACATGAAAAATTCTAATCTAAAGCAGTATGTTCCCCCTGATGTATTCATAATAGATATATTCCCCACATTAACACCACACACTGCCCTGCCATACACTATCCCCACCAAGCTTTACACACTCGTAGAAACTGGAGATTATCTTCATATGGAAATAAACTATGAGATAAATAAACTTGTGCTGTATGACTTAAGGAGAAGGATAACAGGATATAAACTATTGTGTACTTGCTTTTACACAGTCATACCAAAACTCTTACAGAAACTAGACAACATTAAAATCAGGTTTCTCAGACCTTCTTTTCCTCCCAACAAGACAGGCGTATGCCTGTTCTAAATTGGCCACCAATAATCCTTTCCATATGGTGGAAAAGAGAAATGTAACCTCAGACAGACACTGGTAGGAGGGAACAGCATTACAAAATCTGGGAAGGTGACTGAACTGCGGGTATCGTGCTTTGTTTTCAGCTTTGATGCTGCGTGGTACGACTGTGGGCAAGTCACTTTTATTTAATGCTTATAAATTGCTATGAGATCTTCAGATTGAAAGGGCCACTAAAAATGAAAAGTTGGACTGGCACTTTTACTGACTAGTCTGACCTGTAAATGGAGAGAGCTCCCTCTGCATCAGCTAGTTCATTGTTTTGTAGTATTTACACCATGGAATAGAGCTTCAGAAAGCAAAGACATTCTCAGACAAATAAATAGCTCTTTATATAGGCAAAAATAAATGAATTGAAAAAAATTATTGTTGATATTTGAATGAATAAGATTGACGCAGAATAACTACAGGGAAAAGGAGCACTGTTGCTTTAAATTCAGTGCCAACACCCAGGTTGCCAGCAATTGATGCCACTAACTCATTTTTGCACTTTAATGTTAAATTTCTTATGGGACCACATCACCTAATTAGAGGAATTGATAACTGCACTGTTCCATAATGAGGCCAATACATTTCAAAGTCATTAAAGATAACCAAGGCAATAAGTCTGTGTTTAAGCGGCGCTTCCTTAGATTTCACAGCCTGCATGTCGCTAGCATAGGAAAAAGCAATCCCTGCCTAGTCAACTGTAAATGCTGGGTTATTGGAATCTTTAAAACAGGCAGCAAGGAGAAAATTACATGGCCAAATCTCCTTTTTCCAGTTAATGAAGAATTAAGACTCCCATTTAACATATTAGAAGGTTCATCAGAGGTCTCTACTCTCCATAGCTTGTGTTTGACAGCAGTGTCAATTTATCTGAGTCAGAACGCAGAAGTGCATGACAGTACGTCATTCATAACTGTCACATCTACTTGTCTCTCTCATTGTCACACTGCTAACGAAATTCAGGCCATGTTTTTCCGATCATGGCCTCTTAAAGGGAAAAAGATCCCCTTACCTCATCACAGTAAACTGACCGAATCGTGGCTCTAAAACTAGTGTGCTAACAAATGGCCATACAGTTATAGTGAGGATAGATCATATAACCTTGTAGAACTAGGGAAGGGAAAAATAGCATTTCCCAAAGGCAGGCTTCTAGCAAGACTGTCCCCGGCTTCAGAAGTAAGAGACATTAGGTTTTCGGTGATAATTACTAGAGGGATGGATTTATCTAATATTCTACCTTGTGTCTGAAAGATCTGTTCAGGTACATTTGGTGTCTTAAGTAAGAAAGTAGAGTGACTTTATTGAAAGTCAACGTTCAAACTTCTGATAGCTTCAAAAGCACAGGATGGATTTCTAGAACTGCAACAGATGAAGAATTCCATAAAATTAACATTACAGCATTTGTTATCTTGGCTAAGGGAGAATGTAAGTGGTCTATCAAGCTGTCTCAAAAGATCTCCCGCTATAAGAACATGGACATGCTAAAGCAGGACAGAAATTCTTTTCTACAAATCAAAGAAGCATCCACTAAAAATAAAATAAATAAACCAAAACGTTAAGCACAACTGAAAAATATTTAAGGAAGACACAGGAACAAAATCACCTGAGAAAACAAATGGAACAAAGCAGCATTGAGAGGACGGGCTATGATTGATAAAACCAACTGTCTGCACAAATATTATGAATGTACACAGCTGTACTGTAAAGTGAGAATGTAAGGAACAGTCATATTTTAAAAAAGAAGCTTCCAGAATTGTCATCCTCCTCCCCACAAGAAACATGCATCTTCCCTCTAATTCCAGTTGCTCACAGAACCTAGCACGGGGAGTGTCCTAGCCTGATCTAAGTAGAACAATTCCTATCCTTAATATTAGTTTCTCCTAATGCATCTTTCCAGAATATTTTAGATACAAATGTTCTGATAAAACTCAGTGTGCCTCTTAACTACCTAGCCCCTTCTAACTTCACTGCTGGATGGTGATGTGATGCAATCCATGCACCACTACCCCCAACTGGGGAAACTGAAAAGCTTTCCCAGTGCCCTGCCCTGCAGGTCTACCAAAGCCTTCTGCAGCCCAGAGGACAATGAGGCTTAAGAATCTGTCTTATAAATTAGACTTGAAAGCGCAACCCTTTCCTGCTATTCAGTGACACTTCTATAGGAAAAGGACCCCTCAGTTACTGCACCAAACTTCCTGAGATTTAGACGACAATATGATTTATCACAGAAAAATATGTGTTTGCCTAAAAGCGCAGAGGTTAAGTGGTCACCGTTCTCTATGTGGAACTTGGCTGCTGGGTTGTATGAACATGGAAGCCAGGCTGTAGTCAGTGCTGGAGGGAATCACTGTCCTGTGTTTAAGGGCAAATACATGATTTAAGTCTATTCTGAAGAAAGCTATTTTCCCCAATCAGAGACTCTAAAAATATAACTGGAAAGGAAAGTGGATTCACACCATAACATCAGTTTTTAAGAAACTAACACAGCAGGCTACAGGTGCTAGGGAATGAAAGGATTTGAGAAATTCTTGAAGTGGCTGGTTGTATAAATTTGAGAAACACTTTCCCTTCTGAGAAAACTTTTCTTTCACAATATTTCATGAGAGGGTTGTAGGTTTTTTTTTTCACTAGAGCTGACATAATAGAGCTGAAGGAAAATGGTGCCCAATTGGATCAAATTACTGGTGAAACAATGCAAGAGAATGTGCATTTAGGTCTACAGTTCTGAAAACTTCAAGAACTAAAATAAATTGCATGACCCCCTGGTAACTTCCACTAGAACTTATGGGTACAAATTGTTTGCCTCAAGCTGGGTGAAATATACATTCAAATTCAGGCTCTTGAAGGAAATTATTAAGTAGAGCCATATTAGCTTTCTCTGAAGCATACTCGTTTTCTATATTGCCACTGTATAGACCAATTATGTTACCTTTCCATGCTGAGAAATGATTGTTCTGCTAACACAGTTCTGGTAAAAATCAAAAGCGCTACATTTTTAACCTTGGGGGATTTTTGTTATTGCTACTCCCTTGCTAGTTCCTTCAAATGGAAAACATCTTCCATTAATCTAAATGCAAAATTTGTTCAGCTTTCGAAAGTTACTTGAAAAATGTTAAGCACAAAGCAATAAACTTTTTATGCTCTTAAGACCACTAATGCTTTGAGCTTCATATTCATTTTGAAGAAATGAACATTTTATGGTTCACAGAGGAATAGCTACATGAATAATATCTGAGATTATAATGCATCTAGCAGAAAAAGATTAAGTTTATGTAAACTATTTAATCAGATGTGAAATTTTCTCTAGAGGATAAAAAATTCTGACCTTATTTAAGTTTACTTTAAAAAATACCAATATCACATTTCCACCAAGGGAACCCACCGATTTCCCCATTTATGTTGTATAAATATTCATAGAATTGAGGGCTAACGGGATACCACAGCCCCTAGGAAGCAAAAGTAACTTTAGAGATGTACCACACACGCGAGGTCTTCCCATAGAAAATATTTCGTATGAAGTGTAACTGTAACAGTAGTGAAAGGGTTGCATTCCAAGAGCCCCTTAGGGTAGCTCATCAAAAGAGAAGCTCCAATTCACACCAAGGTCTTATTGTCATCCATGATTTTTAGTATTTTTTCAACAGAGATCTGTTCTGTAACTGTCTTTTACTTCTTTCAGCACTACTGCCTGGTGCAAGCTCATATTGCAGTCAGTCTGTCCCAGGTTTAGTAAACCAGACATTCTATCCCAGGAAGTGTGTGTCTAGAAATGTTTTGCAAGTAATTGATTTATTAAGGAATGCAAATGTGTGTATGCTTAAAATGTCCAATTAAAGTGGATTTTATTTAAGCTAAAGTAATTCTAGGGAAGCCAGATGATTTGTACCCAATTAAACTGTACCTGAATTTGGCCCTCATTTCTGCTGATATCCAAAGTAAAGCTCTTGAACTGTTTCAAATTAAATTAAGGAAAATCTCTTGGCATCCTAATTGTCAGCCCAGGTGCATTTATTTTTCTATTAAAACCAGAAAATTAAGGAGTACAATATTTTATGATTCCACTATGGGTTTTGTGTTCTATATAAGATACTAATGAGAAAGCCTCCTGCAGAAGAAGCCTAAAAAATGAATAGTCTGGATACGAAATAGTAATGCAGCTTAAACAACAACATGATTATGAATAACCTATTTTCAAGCATTGTCACTTGGACGTGGTTTGAGAATAAATGATGACCAGAATATGGGGAGTGTGATGTGATCATTTTTTTTAATCTCTATCTGAAAGCACCTAGGTATAAATTTTCATATCCCTGTAACACAGAATACCAAGCTGGTTTGGGAGCCTTCTGATTTTGAAGCAAATGGGAACTACAGAACATTCAGCCTTTTCTTGCTCTCTTTATTCCATCAAATTACCCACTCAAGTCAAATAGGTAAACAGGAGATACTCTACACTCTCGCCCCTTACAGATACACATTACCACTGTACCCTGTGGAAGTCTTCCTTTTCCTTTCTCATAGTATTCAGTTCTCGCCACAAAGAACTCAATTATAAGTTCAGTATCAGCTCAAATGTTCACTCCCGCTTTGGTGGCACCTTGGACTTCTCCCATAGGGAGAAGTAAAATATGCACATGGGTTCTCTTTTCCTTGCGAGTCCTTCCTACCTTCACAATGTTCGAGAGATAATGGGTTATTTTCAGCAGGGAGATAGCACATCTCCATTGACAATCTCCTGGCAAGTGTAACTGCTAAAACCATGAGGTGTGGTAGGCTGACACACAGGCCCGTGCCTTCATAAGGACTGCAGACGAATCTCTTGCTAGCAAGAGAAACAATCAGAGCTGTCTACAAAACTTTGTTGTATTAATAAGGGGGAAGATGAAGGAAAGGCAAAACTGTTCAGAACGACACATCCACAAATAATTTTGGATACTTTTATAAACAGAAAGGTAATGAACACCTTGGGGGGGATACATATTTTGGTGAGGGTGTAGGAGAGTTAACAACAGTAAGACGTTTTTCAAGAAAGCTGCCATAAAATTTGACATATCATTCGGATGCCATTTGGAATCCTCTTCCATTTCATGGCCCTACCAAAGAGTTCCAACCACGCCACTCACGTTGTACGAAAACCCAGCCATTTTGCTCAAACTTCCAACTGTACAAAATGGCTACACAAGGCGGCATCTGCCACAGAGTGATTGGTATTAGGCATAACTCATTATTCTGACAAGAATCTGGCATGCAAGCAAGCGATCTGGCATGAGAACCGATGAGACAAGGATTTGGCATAACCGCCAGTAGGATGTGAATCAAGCTCAGTGTCAACACAACGCACATGGTTTCCTCTCCCTGGACATGCCAAATCCTTGACACAATAATGAGCTATGCATGATGCCAGTCACTGATTGTCAGTTCAATTGCACATCTCTTTTCTGATGCCATCAAACTGCAGAGGGATCCAAAGTTGAGAAAAAACTTTGCCTGTGAGTTTTGGTGGGGATGATGGGGGAGACAGCACACGCGGAGGACGAAGGCTGTTCCCCCTCACCCCTTGCAGGCCCACGGGGAGCAGGAGAGCCCACTGATCAGCCTTGGGGGCTGTATTTACACAACAGTGCTGAGAGTGTTGCATGTCTGAGTGTAACGAAACAAACTGCCTGAGAAAATGATCAAGCCGATGCTTGTTTCATTAGAAATCCAGTCTTAAACACCCCTTTACTCAAAAATGCCCAAGTTTGTGTTTCATCTTGTGTGTGCAAGTAGTCCCTTTCATGTGGAAGGAAACATTCCCAGCAGAAGAGTGAGCAAAACCATGTACACTGGCAGCATGGAAAGCAAAGATTATTACTTTCCGGTACTCTCTGTGGAGGAAAGGAGCAGGCAGGAGGTTATTTCTGGCAGCCGTAACATGCCTTGGCCCTACAAGCTGCCAGCATGTCCCCTCTGCCCTGAGAGAGCCCTCCACCCCAACACCTCCTCACCCTGTGCCAGGTAACACCCCACCCTTCTGCCACAATCCACGAGCTAAACACAGAACTAAAACCGCTGCCCTCCCCACAGGCTTCCCAGCGCGCGAGAGCTCCCCTCCCCGTCCCTGCACCTCTCCCCGCTCCGGCGGGCAGGCCGCCATCCCTCCTCTGCTCAGCCGGCGGGGCTGCCAGCCTGCCCACCAGCCTGCCCTCTTGCTACAGGCCCGGCACCCTCCCAACTGAGCCCCCCATGCCGAACACTGCCCACACCTCCAGATACTCCCCACTGACCCCTCACCCCACAGCCCTTCTTGAGTCAGCGCCCGCAGCTCAGCTTTCTCCTCCAGCCTCACCACCTGCCCAGCGCGAACAACAGGACGCTGCGTGCCTCAGAGACAGGACCCAAACGCTGATCTTCCCAGACGGTAAAGCAGTGGCAATAAACTTAATCTGCAAAAGCCAACTGGAATGTTTTTATTTACCTCCTCCATCTCCATCAAAGCCCCAAAAGGGACAGTTTTCTTTATGTGTTCAAGTCATGGCTGTCTTCATGCTGGCAGCGACACCTGCCTTTGCGAACACCTACAGCTGGGACCCCTAAAAACTGCCACCAGCACTGTCAGAGACAGCACCCACAAAGGAAGTAAATGCATGACTTTCTGTACTATATCCTAAAACTTTACATAAAAGGGCAGGGAAAGACTGAAGGTTGCCTCAGAACAAAATTAAATGGTAGACAAGTTCAGGTTGCATGGCAAGTGAGCTGGGCTGTACTTAATCTTATTATGTCTATGACACAGTGTCCTTAACTAAATGACAGTACACAGAAACGTCCCTTAATATCTGAGGCTGCTTCTGAATTTATTAAATACAAACAAATGCAAAAATTCCCTCGATAACAAAATATCATGTATTAATAAAATGTCAGAAAGGCTGCAGGAAGGCCTAGACCTTGCAGTCATTTACTCTTAGTACATTATTGAACTTAAGAGTTTGCTGAAAGTAATCCACCCAAGTTGGGCTTTCACTTACTTATTTTACTATAATTTACACCAGCAGGAGAGTAAAAATGTACATTTCTTTTTTTTCAATGGCAATGGAGGGCTCCTAAATAATTTCTTTCCCTTTCCCATCTCCTCAAAAGATGTGTGCAGACTTGGGAAATTATTTTATCCATTTCTAAAACTTTTAATTTGTATCTAGCAAGAAACAAAACTCTCCAGAAGAAAAAAATAGTACAAGGTTCAGAAATTCAGAGGCAAACCATTTCTGTCTTAGGAAAAACTCTGGTTTACTAGAAGCTTAAGTGAACCCAATTTTGTTATTAAATTATTGGATCACTTAAAAAATCCACAATGGAAAATTGAGCCTTTTGCCTCTTCATTATGTATTAAAACTCGCCCCAGGTTGATAGTGTTTGAAAGGCAAAAGCATCTGATAACCATACAGTGACCTATGTGACCTAAGTTTGGTTCCGTTTGCAATGGAGCAGAGCTTGTGCATCACAAAAATTGCCACCAAATCCAGCAATCTTGGCCAAGAGGCCAAGCACTGAGCAGAACCTGGTCCCTCCAGGATACTCATCAGGGCGCAGAACCAAGCCTGTGCAGCCATCACCAATTTTTCTATGGACTTGTGTCCTCACGACAAGCATCACAAAACCATTTCTTAGTTAATCAATGGGAAAAATAAGGCAAGACCAACAGAAGAGAATAAAAACAACGGACAAACTTTCCCCTGATGACATTTCCTGTTGCTCTGCTTAGCATTCCCTCTCCATCGCTGCCCTCGGTGCAGCCGCTCCCACGTGCCCTTCCTCAACCTCTGCAGTTGTTATTGCTCAGCGCAACTACAGCGTCAACGTTGTCAAACAATTTTGCAATGACACTATGTCTCAGACAATGTTCGGCCCCCACCAACAAGTAGTGAGTAACCTGTGCTGACAACGCATTACAGCCCTGCCATACCCAATCACTGTCTAACTGAAGCAAAATGGCAGCTAAATTACAACAGAATATATAACAGCATGTTTATTAAATTGGCATAGCAGTCTGCTAAACAAAACAAAACAGAAGTGAGGATACTGGCAACATGAGTCAGAGCGACAAACCAGCAGTAATTTAAATGGCTTTATGCTAGATGAGATTTGGCAAAAGATTTGGTTTTAATTTTGTTTTTTGAATTTCAATTAAAAGTACTGTTACAAGAAAATGATTTAGTGGAAAACAACTGAGTACAAGGAAAACAAATTTTAAGAACTCCTCCAAATGGGATCAAACATGGAGGTTATAAAAAGGCTACATTTGACCTGTCAACATGAGAAAGTCCCAGAGTTTTTATTAAAAGGGGGCAGTGGGGAAGACAACCTGCTGTTTAGGGAAGCTGTATATTTAATTTTAGTGCCTATAATGGCATAGCCCATGACTATAAGGTATTATTTAAGACCTATCATGCTATTTCCTTGGAGGATATCTCTCTGCGCTTTCACAGTATGCTGCAGTTTGCTAGTCTCTGTACAATTTAAGTACTGTTTACTGATTATTATTGAGTATAGGACAAAATTCACCCTCTCTGGACCAATAAATATGAGATTTATAGACAGAGTAGCAAGATGTTTCATCTGCTGCTTGCCATCATATGATTCATTGAACATACATTTTTAAGAAAATGAAAACAAAACAAAATAACTAAACACAGAGTCACTATTTATTAATACAACATACTGAAAATCTAATTACAAGTCAAACACACAATACCCTCATCAAAATCCAAATGTTCTTTACAGAAACATCAAGGAAGAAGGGGCATACAGGGGACGATACCACAAAGGT
Organism: Athene cunicularia; assembly: GCF_003259725.1. Classification (NCBI taxonomy): domain Eukaryota; kingdom Metazoa; phylum Chordata; class Aves; order Strigiformes; family Strigidae; genus Athene; species Athene cunicularia. Next base: position 10,532,690 of record NW_020799124.1, on the reverse strand, counting down.
AATCAGAATTCATCTTCTGGGACTCATACCCTATTACTCGAAGCTCATTATCAGTACTCTATCCAGTAAAGCAACACCTAGAGACCACATCATTAGCTTCCTACACATGTATTACCCCATAGTTCCAAAAACTGTAACAAAAAGCCCCGCCAACACACAAGAAAAATCAGATTTTTTGTTCTGCATGATATAAACTTGCTGAATATTAAAGTAAGATGCTATTAAGCAAAATGCTATGAAACAGCATCAAAATATTATAAAGATGGGGCTGGTCCTTTCTAAATATGAATGCAGCCTAGCTATCATACTATTCTAACATCTAGATTTTGTTTGAAATACTTCTTTAATAATACAGGCATCGTGCTTCCTTTTTCTCTTTTGGATTTGGATTCTTTGTCTGACGATCAATCCCTCTCTGTAAACTGGCAAAACATATTTCATTAAGTGACTAAACATAACTGACTACTCTGAAACACATAATCTAATTAGTTGAAGGAGAATACTATCCCTTCTCTACATTAACTGTCCAAAGGAAGACAGGAAACCTCTAGCCTAGAGGGAGAGCAGACACGAAAACAGAAATGGTCACCTTGAATTTTATATGCTATATAGTACAGAAATATTCTCAGTCAAAATGTTAAAGAAAACAGCTACCACAATATTCAAGGAAATAAACAATATACCTCACATTAAAATATGGTTACAGAAACACAGGCTTAAAAATTATCAAAGCCTAATTCAAACAAATGAACAATAAACCACTGGAGGTGCAACTAGCACTTTCCTCTTTTACTGTGAAAATGGTGAGGAGAAAAGGGGCTACTGAGCAAACAGAGGTAACTCTGCAGGACGGGCATGAAGGAAGTGGTTAACATTACAACAGTGCTGTACTCTATCTCCTTCAGATCCCACCTTGCAGTACTCTACGACCTATAAAAGTCTGTGTTCCCATTTACTAGGTTTCACTGTCAGAGTTAACAGTGACAGTGACTAATGCAGAATGTCTAGTGCGTCTATGCTGCTCTCTATCTGCACATCTCAACAGAAACAACAACTATGATACAGTGAGATGTAATGACAATCACCTTGCAGACCACTAAAGACAAGAACTTGCAACACCAGAAGTCGTATCTGTTGTTATAGGTCAAGAGAACGGGATTTGGTAACAAATAGGAGTCAAAAGCACTAGACCTCTCCTAGGACCCAACCTACTAATTTGTTGAATTTTCTTTTTCAGTTGAATCTATTAACTGGGGGAAAGGAACGGTATTATGCAATTGTTCTACTGTCACCCTGATGAATGAGCTAAGACTCGGGGATAGCATGTAGTTGACGCCAGGGCAAGTTCAGTCCCCGATAGTGATAGAGAGACACATTCTGGTCCCTAACTTTCCTTTCCACTCCAGTGACCGGGCAGCATCATATCCTCAGCAACTATTTATCTGCTTCAGCCATGCCAGTCTGCATGCTGGAGCCTTTACACATTACACAGAGTTTTGCCCCACACAGAGCTGTTGTTATCCTGGGGGAAAAAGGAACTGGGCAGGACTCTGAGCAGGACTCTGTGCAGCACCATTCTGGGTACCTCAACAGACAAATCACAATCTGGCTGAGAACAATTTCTCACCACCTTTTTCGGGCACTTTGCTACGTGCCAGCCCTGCCACACAGAGCACGGTAACTAACCATTTCTTCTCAGCATGTACAGTGAGCAGGAAACTAATTGAGCTCAACTGCTTCAGAGATAAGATGATCACACCTATTCTGGTACTTTTATGGTGAACAGAAAGTTCACAATAGCATAGAAGTCCTAGATACGGCTGAAAAGGGGGCTGTTGAAAGGCTATCTTCAGAGTTTCTCATAAGCCCTATTTGCAGGAGGGCTCAGGGTATGGATGAGAATTATGAGCACAGGCACTAGAGATGGATGGGAGTTGCAGTAGCAGGACAAGTGCCCAGCACATCTGTTGGGGAGATTCTGGGCATATTGCTCTTTGTAACATAGGGCAAAATGCTGCTGTGCTCAAGGAGTTGAGTTCTGTCTAATCTGGACAGACTCATATCTGTAAAATACTTTCAGACATGACATCAAGGGCTACTTTAGCTTCTCCTCCCCTGGGACTTACATGTTGTGTCTCAAGGCTCAGGAACAGAACACAAGTTATCAACCCCAGCACCATCTGCCTCCCCAGTTCCTATCCCCAGCACAGGAAGCTACTACACACTGCCCTCAGTCCTAGTTCTCCATGGGGTGAGAAGCACTGGAAACACAAGAGAGGAAAGGTTCCTGGGGTTAGGAAACAAGTATGTCCGTGCAGTGTTCCCCATCCCAGCTGCCACATTCCAGAGCACAGCTGCACAGCGGGTGCTCAGGAAGGCATAATATCAGCTTGAGTTGTGCTGATGTGTAGAGCACTGACAGGAGGAAGACATCTCATCTGCTGCGTGCTGTTCGGTACCATTAATTATGTCACTCTAGTATCCCACTCAAGGGCTACAGGAAGTTGGCAAATCTATGAAACCCCCTTCAAGATGATGAGTTCTTTGCATATCAGGCTGCATTTGAGTTGCCAGGTTGGTCTTTCAAATGAAACTCCCAAAGTATTGGCACAGGCCTCAAGAAAGGATCATTGACTGAAATACTATCTCTTGCTGACTTTCACCAAGGGACGATCGTCACGCATTGTGGAAGTCTCAGAAACCTGATTAAGCTTGAATCTGCTAATAGCTGATTAGAGAATCACACTGCAGTGGGTCACGAGGCAGAATCTGAGCATCACAGATCAACATGAAGTTCGGTGAAGCAGAAGATAGCTCTCTTCCTGAATTTAGGGTGACCCTACACCCCAGAACACCACAAAAGGTGAAGTAAGGTTAAGGCACTGCATTTAAGAAGCCCTATATTGTTTGGGGGTGGGTTCCCCCCACGGGGAGCTGCAAACTCTTGTAGTTCATGTTCAGGTAAGATACCAACATGATCATAAATACCATATAAAACCCATGTGCATTTTCACCTCTGTTACACAATATCAAAAATTTTCTCAAGATTTTAACCATAAATCAGAAGGCTCACACCTTCTGAGAGATTTGAAGAAAACAGTAAGGATAAACTTTGGTGGAAGCCCAAGGCATCAAAACTGAACCACAGGGACAAGCAGTTGCACTGGGTGTTACAGAGGCAGACGGCTCTATAGTTGTGTCTGTGAGACAACAGGCTCCGTAGCCACAGGGAAGCCTCGGAGGCCCCAAGCTTCACTTTTACTCCAGTCAGCTTAATTTACTTGCAAATCAGTACACAAGCTACAAACTGCAATAGAAGTATTTTACCATCAGTGGCAAGCTGAATTAAAAAAATAAATAAAAATACATCTAGTAAGGAACAAAACAAATAACCAATGGTTTTCACAGTGATATGCAGCTTTTTACACTACAGGTGAAGTCTAAGACTTTAAAATGAAATTAATAGTTTAGGATTTTCCTAGTTTTCAGCATCCCACTGTGAGGTAGCCCATGGTTTCAACAGCATCTTTTAGAAGTTGGTACACATAAGACACCACAGGTTGGCCATTGGTGCTGATGCTTTTGATTGTTACTCAACTAGATCAGCACATGGAATTTCTACTTAGCAGGACGTTCTGACACTTCAGTGCCTCTTGTCTTCCCATGTTGGAAATAAAAATCAGTATTGCGAAATTATCTGTGAAATGCTTCTGAGGAGCTTCATTTTAGCAAAGGCAAATGACAAGGTTGAAGGCTGATTATCATTATAAAATCTTTCAATAAAAGCATAAATGAAATCAATCCCTTCCAGTTCCCTTCCCAATCCGATGAGCTTGATCAAAGCACACTTTCCAATACAGAAAATATGTCAAAAAAAATATTGACCAACTTTACTCATGACTTTGGTGCACACATATGACGTGCTATGCAAATGGCAAATACACCCACTCCTCTGCAACCTTATATATTTGTTCCTCCACATGACATGAATTTCAGCTTGCCTTGTTAGAAATAGCTGTGACTAACCTGCGTGCTGTAGCCAGTTCAAGAAGATGCCAGAGAGGGAAGCAGAGTCCTGCATTGTTTTCTCCCCTTGCCTATCTCCCCCCCGCCCCCAACTTCTTACCAAAGAGTTGCACTTTTGTACTTTGGGGCCTCTTATTTTAATTTATGCAACAGCTTAAAACATTTTGTTAGGGCTGAGTGAGACCATCTGTGCAAGAAATAAAAGATGCCTAAGGGTAAAATAGGCAAGAGCAGTAATGCTGAGTACGTGGAAGGCAATCGACTGCCTATGGATTTTGTATCTAGTGCTGTGACCTTTCAAACGATGGAGTACAGTCAAGGGTAATTTCCATAAAATGTCTGCTCCAGAAAGAAAAATTAATCCAGAACAGTATTAGTACTTTCCAGAAAACTGGATGCCTGCAATTGCCTGTCACTTCTCAATGCTTACATACAATTTAGCATGACATTTGCATAACATTATAGAAAATCTCCTTCATTATGTCCTACAAGAAGATCTGCCAGCATTTGTTTTCCTGAGGTGAGCAGAGACTCAAGTTGATTCTGAAACATAAACTTTTTGTCAAGGATGGCAATGTTGCTCTTTAAAATGATGGATCGCTTCCTACAACTCTTAAATTACCATTACAAAGCCCTGACCTTGTGTGCATTAAGTATTCCCTAAAGATGTTGAGGAATATTTTACGAGTTGTTTCATTTTGCTGTCTTCTTTCTGATTACCTTTGGGGCTTATTAAGAAAGTGTTGGTTTTTTTGTTGGTTTTATTTTTTTTTAAATAACTTAGAGTGGTCCAGGACTAAAAGGGAAAAAGAACCTAAATTGGGGTTGAAATACATTTAAGTTCAAAGATGAAAGGGTTTTATTTACAGAAAACAGTTTCAAGGAAAGTAGCAAGTACTTTTTATCTAGGGAACCTCCTCCCTTCTTTGGAGCAATTATGTGCAAGCAAAGCACACAGATGGAAAGTTTTGTCTCACTGTCGACCTTATATTCTGGAAAAGAAAAATCAGCTTCAAGATGACAGGCAACAGTGGGCCAAGTTCATCAGTGGCGTAGGCTGGTTGTCAGAGCTTGAGGAACAAGGGTACATGGGAACACTTTCAAGATGGAACATTTCAGGCCAGGAAAAGGACGTACCTGGAATCACTATCGGAAACCTTCAGAAAAGGCACTGATGGAAAACCTGCTTGCTATTTAACAGGGGTCAACTCTGCTTGCAGACAAAGGGTGATCTATATATCCTTGTAGTAGTAAAAAAGAATCAGGTACCATCACAGGTAATTTAATAATATACCATTCCAGAGAAGTTAGAATCACATTTTTAGACTTGTGCTTTTTGAACTTCTGACAAACAGGCAGCTTGAGAGGCCAAAAGAACACAGAGGCTGAGAAAGCCTTAAGTCAAAAAGTTATCCTATGCAACTTCGGGACTGGCGAAACAGTACATCCAGCAGCATGCAGAACCCATGGCGTGTGCCTGCAGCACTGACCACACGAAAACCAAATTCTGTTTGATAGGATCACCAGTACTGTAGCTTTCAAACTCCAAACCAAACCCAAACCAAAACCCTACTGGACAACACCACCCCCACACCTCCACCAAAAACCTTTCTGTGGAATTTAGATGATGAATGCGAGGAAGAAGAAATCTTGAATCTGGAAAAGCATTATGCATCTATTTTCCTTATTTTACTGGTTACGGCTATCTCCCTAGCAACATATGTTTCAGTGAACTAGAGCTTTGCCATTAGAAACAGGTTCTTAATTAGGAGCTTATAATAATTTATAAACTGACAGCTGTGACACAAAACTAGCTGACCAAAATCTAATGATTAAAAGAAATAAAAACTCCACCTGAAAAGCCAGCCAAACAAACAGAAAAAAACCCAAACCACCAGCTTCTGATGCTGAATTTCTGCAGCATACACCTGCACGTTCTGCATCTCGGCTGCCCTGTGTGGGAAGTGAGCTCCAAATGACAGCAGATCTGTGGCGTGCCATTAAGTGGACTCAGTAATAAGGTCTAATGCTAGTGTTGTTTTGCCAAGAGCAGAAACAAACATATTTGGGAGATGCTTCTTTGTTGTAGGCAATGCTAAAATTACCCTGGCTCCTTCTAATGGGATAGAAAAGCTGGTGTCATTTGGGCAAGTGAGTAAAATGAGGTAGTAGGAGGTCCAAGTGCAGGATGGAATCTTCTTTAATGATTCGTTCACCGTTGCAGGGAGCGTACAGACTCCGTACATGCCCTGTTGAGGAGACATCACAACCCAGCCAAAGCCGAAATTCCACGCAGCTCTCTAAGCCTGATGGAGACACATAATGAAATACAATCCTGTCAAGCTTGGCCCCTGGGTAACATTTTCACTTCTACATTCCATTTTCAGTTTAGGTCGAGATTTTTAAGAAGACAGCAAGCAGCACTTCAGTCCCAGGTGACAAGATCTGCTCAGATTTAGTCTTTGAATGTTGCAAATTAAATTCCCTCATCAGGCCTCTAATCACTCTTACCAGATGGGGCTTGTGCTCAATTTTGGATCCACAGGAAATTTAATGGTTATTGTTTCTGTTTAAATAGGAGATTATTGCATTTTAATAAGTTCTCTTTGGGACTTGCAGCAACAATAGAGCACTATGAATTACTGTAGATAGCTGTTACTGCATGCTGGGGAAAAATCAAGTTACTAAGTGTGACAAGTTGCTTTTTCTTCCCTTCCAGCAATCGCTCGGAGTGTATTTACCACCAAATTAAGTATGTGCCGTGGGGATAATATTTTTATCCTGCCGAGGGGGGAAGGCGCTTGTCTGTGGATTTTCATTAAAATGACACATCTGTTCAGCAATTTCACAAAGTAATTCTGCTGAAAGTTTTATCAGCTAATTTTAATTATTCACTCCAGTGGGTTGAATACAGGATTCATCATGTTGAATTAATACATTTGACGGGAATTTCACAAAGAGGGGGGAGAAAAAGCAATCAACAAATTGAATTGTCATGCAATATGGATTAAATTGAGATTCTTTAATTAGGATAAGCCTGAGATTTGGTATTTTGAAGGTATTAGAAAGCTTAGCAATACAGTGGTAAAGATTAAGAAAATGCAATTAAATATTACACTTTGGACACAGACAGCATATCATGTGAGCAGAAGACAAGGGTCCTCTTTTTAGCAGCGCAGTTAATAGTGTTGGTTTCAAGAATTTCTGAATGTCTGAGTTATCGGGGATGCCAACCAGGGCTGACTTCTGTCTGACAAAGCTGAGCTCCAAGGAAGGGGTTTTGTAAAGGACACCGTCCTTCTAAACGATGGAACTGTTCTTATCTCTTAAAAACTACTTCTAACAAAATTGCCCACAGACTATGAATCACCATACTATGTTAAATTTCAGTTTCTATATAAACACACACACAGACTGGGTCTGAAGTCATAGCGACTCAGTTTGACAGGCAAATTAGAAACGTGAGTGTACATTTACAAAAAGCAGCAGAAGTGAAGTCAGACCTCCAGATCAGTATGATTGTGGGTGACAAGCAGCAGGTAGATTTCCCTAAATCAAACGTCCCTGTTGGACTGATGCAGTTTTGTTTAGCTGTAAACCATAAATAAAATTTAAAATATTTTATTAGTGGAATCAGTGAAAGTACATACAGGAATTTGTATACTTACTGAAAGGTAAGTGAGAGAACTATGTGCCAGAGGAGATTTTCTGTTAATTGTAATTTTATTACTACTTCCTCCATCTCCAAAGCCAGGACACAGGATTAGTAAATTCCAGCTAGTTCTAAAGAAATCCAGAGGCCCTGACCCTCACTGGGAAAACTGCTGTAAATATGTTGATACATCTTGATGATGAGTTGGCTGTAAGCAGTGTGACAAATTGCATAACAAAGAAATATTTGGCAGCAACAGTATACTGCGTATATCTAACAATAGATATATTAATATACTATTATGGCTGCTTTTTTCCACTGCTTATATCATATCCTGGATATACAGTGAAATTGTGTCAGATCTTAAAACTCACCAGTGTCCATGCTCTCTGTTGACAATGTAATATCATGATGCCATGTTGCAACACTCTGTATGTTTGCCACGAATGGAATTCTTAAATATACATGAGAACTCCAAAACTATCAAATTTCAACAGGCTATGTCTACAATTTCTCTCCAAAAGACCAGCAATTTTATCAACCTTTCAAATTCAATTCTTTTTCTCAAGGACAATGTTTTAATATGATATCACACGACGATTCAAATCCAGATGAACATGTGCCCATCTAGCCTTAAAAGCACAAGTCATTCAAAATTGAAATGCTTAATCCAAACTAGTCGTCTGAGCTTTCTCTGTAGACAAATGAAAGGGCTAGACATCATCAGAGTATAGCTTAACTCACCTTTCACAGACACACAGATGAGCACAGGATGGGTCATCCTTTAGAGGTGATTCTGTCTGTGGACTGGGATACAGAAAGATCTGGAAAACTAGCTTACACTAGACATTTCAGATTATTGCTGCCAGCATCTATCCTGGACATATAATCCTACTTCTTTACTGGACATGGTACCCATCCATTATCACATATGTCAAGGTTGTCTGCCCTCAGTCCAAGTTTCTTCTTCCCTTGCCAGTCTGTCCATCCCTGATCTTGCTCCTGACCAGCCTTGTCCTAGCTTACTCCCCTCCTCTTACAGACTCCAACTTTTGCAGTGAGATTCCCAACCTGTGTTTTGACCTCAGCATTCTGCCTTGCTCTTCGGATGGATGTTCTTTGGAGCACCCTTTTGCTCCTTCATTTCTTGCATCAGTTTGGCATTTCAGCGACTGTGGCTCCTACCCTTCTGACCTGACCACACGTGGAGTTAGCGATATCACTGTAAACGTATAACCACCAAGAAACAGGATTTACCACGAGCTTGTATGGAGCACATTACCATTGTGCCATTACCAATGTGTGCCATTACATACCCTCAGGTGGCATCTCGAATGAGTGCTACGTTGACCCATACAAACAGTCCACATTTATAGACTTTTATATACAACAAGAATAAGTATTTGTTATGTACATGTCCCTGCAAGAGATTTCCCGGCTGAGCGCTTCCTTTTCCATCCTTCTGAGTATGGATTACATTCTGTTTACATTGTAAATTATATGGACTTTTCTCTAACACAGACAACACATGACATGGCACAGCCTGGGCACCGATGGCACAAACTGGGAAAGCCCATTCCTGCTGGCTGTTAGGAACTTTGTACTTTGTTAGGAACTTGATATTCTGCTGTCCCTCAAACCATGTGTGGCATTATCTGGGAGAGTACTAAACGGCACAAGCCAGAACTGTGGTTTCCTTTCTTTGAATCCCTGAGATAACTTCAGAAAACTTCTAAAATAAGTTCATTTTCATAAGTTAAAGTCTGTTATAATGTAAAGAATTTTTTCTCCTTTTAAGAAGTTAATTTTACTTAGAGTAGGTCTCCATTTCCTTATCTGTGTATTAGGGACAGTGACAGAGACATCAGCAGCGCAGAACTCAGGACATGACTGTTTCAAGGTGTCAAAAAAACAAAACTTGGCTACAGGAAGGGGCAGATCAGTTTTTCAGGATTTTATAACAAGCTATAAAAAACCCCTACGCAAATCTGTTACACTGTGACGTCTGCTTTCTTCAGGTTTATGTAGCCCTGAAGCGGGTACCGCAGAGCCTGACGCAGGGATGTGTCAGCACCCACGTCCCCACAGGGTTCACACCAGCACCAGGAGCTGCTCTCAGCCCCAGCCTAGCGGGGCAGGAGGGACGAGGGTTTTGGCCCTCTCTGTGGCACTGTACCTGCTCCTTTCCTCAGATAGCCACTGTTCTGAAAGACACTTTCTAATATATTTGTCTACTGTAAATACCAAGTAAAGGGCAAAATAAAGAAGCCAGCAAGATCCAGGGAGCTGTTTGGAAATAGAATTGCACACACACACAGGCACTGCCCTCCGCTGCGACTGCAGAGGAGAAGACAAGGGAATCTTTTCAAACAGCATCAACTACCCATCTGAGAGGGGCCAGTGGCACCTCTAACTTCATCAAATGAATTTCTAAACGACTGAGATGCTGAAGTGATGTACAGCTTTGAGCTTCAAACCCACTTATTTTCAACATGTTAATTTCTTTTATTTCACAGGGAAAAGACTAACTTTCCTTTAAGGTACCATGTTGACTGTAGGGCTTTAACGTAGAGTTTTAATTCCTGTTAATAAATGTTTTCACACATTTCCTGTGTGATCCTGGGCAGGTTTGGAGATTTCTAAAAGCATTCATCATTCTGCCATCTCTGCTTCTGAAAATTAATGAAAATTTTACCATTCAGTGGACGAAGCATTAGGCCAGTTCTGAACTCCGGGTTTTACTCAATTCTTGCTTTGTTATTTCTCCAAGATGTTGACAGAATCAATTTATGTCTGAAAACGTCTTTGAGACTCCTGAAGCATTATAACTCTGAATGACAAGTATTTTTATCGTGAGAGATTTTTAAATAGTCAGCAACTTAACAAGTTGTACAGTATCTAGAACACTGAGGTCCATTCTGATCAAAACTTATTATTATTATTATTTCAGTAGAAATATTATGTAAATTATTACCATGACAGCAAAAAAATGTTTTTTTTCATGCTTGAAATTCTAGAAATTCAACATCTACATTAACTTGCAATACAGTGGTCACTGAGTTTTTGGAGAAAGGCCATGAAGTTTTTAATTTTGTGTAAATTATTTACCTCATAATAGCCAAATGAATCACTTGTTGAAGGACTGACACAATGTACGTTTCAAACCTACAGAACTGACACAATGCAGTTGTCAATTTTCATACTGATAAGGTCTCCAATTGCATTTCACACATGGGTTTGTTACCGAAAGCTTAATGTGCCTTGAATAGCTCTGCTAATCCAAGCTAAAATGCAGCTCACAACTGTGGAACCTTCACAATGAAAGAAATAGCTTCTAAACCCTTAATATACCTTTATCAGCATCCCCATTAAAACAAACAAACAAAAATAATGCACATGCAAACGGAACTCATCTCTGTCTTTGCAAGTTAAAAAGATAATTACTTTGTGAATGGAAAAAAAATTGATGAAAAGCTGAAGTATTCAGCCAAAACCTGCAAGTTTGTCAGACTGCAATTCCATCCTCAAAGTTGGCTGCTGCAGAGTTCAAAGATTTGAAGGCCAAGCTTCAATTACACTGGACTGTTTACACATTTCTTTCTCTCTCTGCCCTTCTGCTGCCCCTGTGCTCAGATGTCATATTATCCATATCAGTAGATTAAAAAACCTCTTTGCAGAAACATCTATATGATACCAGTGATGACACTTAAGCTTCAACTTTCCTATTTAACACTCCATGTGCCTTACTGATACCATCCTGGACAGATGAAATTATGTGTTCGAGACTTTCAGGGTCAGAAGAACAGCCAAAATAAGGCTGGGATAATGGTCCATCCAGCCTAACCTCCTGTCTCCAAACTGTTTCAGAGGAAGAGACAGAAATATCTCAAAGTCATAGGATAAACCTCCACCAAATAAACTTTCCTCCTGTCACACAAGATTTATAGCCTCACTTAAGTCTGGATTCTTGACAGTTCCCTCCTAAAACTCTTCTTTATTTTTAGTATTTACTGTAACAGCTGGAGACACTCTTCTTGTTGATATGAATCAACACCAAATCCTTTTCAAGCCTGACCCAAGGAATAATTTTTTCACCGAGCTTAAAAAAAGAACTAACAAAACCCCCTTGCTGTTAATTTTGTAACTTCTCATTTCTTTGAACTTCTCCTTGCCCTGGAATTATGATCTGCTGTATCCAACAAACACAACGGAGGTGAACATTTCTGAAATGCAGAATACAGCTTCTGAATGCTGTCCAAGGGGCAGCATGGCACACTTAACCAGCTACTACTTTTGTTGAAGTGCCTTAAGAAAGCAAGACAGCAGGAAGGCAAAACCCAGGCCCTTACAGGTCCCAATCATATACTGAACAATTTTTAACATACTTCCTATTGTCAGATATTTAATAGATGTCATGAATATTCTGTCCTGTCATGGTTGGGTACTCATTAACATGTTAAAATGAATACAGTACATCTGATTCCATTTTAAAAAAAGGATGAAATTTATGCCTAATATTTCTGGCTTCACAGCCAGCCAGCCAAAAGAGTGAGTCAGATGTTAAGATAACTGCTGCTTTGTATTGCCTTGCTCCTGAGAATAAGTCAGACGTTAAGATAACTGCTCCTTTGTATTGTCTTGTTCCTGAGTGGTAACATCAAACTACTTAATCTAAGGCACAGTCTAACAAAAGGAGAAAAACAATCCTGAAAACCCAAAGGATCAAAGTGGCTTTAGCTAGGTGTGGTGCTATTATGTAATCTAGGAATACCAATATTTGATAATTACATTAGCACTCTGTGTGACCTCGTCAGGAAGGTAAAATTGCTATATAATTATATTGGCTCATTAGTATTTCCTGTAGGAATATACTGCTCTAACTTAACTTGGAAAAGCAAGCAGGAAAATGCCATCATGACTGTACAACTTCCGACCAGATCCTTGGGGGGCAATTACAGGACAATGGCCAACTTCCCCACTTCAGTTTGACGTTATGCAGCTCTTTTCCAAGATTAGGGACCTGTTAGGAACCCAAATATCTAAGAGCCAATGCACCATAGCAGTAAAGGATTCTCTGCAGGAGAAACAGTTTGGAGTTTGAGAGAAAAAAATGTTTTGTAAACCCCTGTGGTCTTGCAACGCTGTAGGAAATTAAGGCACATGAGGGTATTGATGTAAAAGCTAAGGAGACAAATGACAAACGTAATATGCTAGTCTTTACGTTGTTTTCTAAGTAACGGTTTCCTCTGAATAAAAAGTACCTTGCTTCAAAAAGGATGCCTGATCATAGAGTAGACTTCTGCTCATAGCAGCCAGAGGAAGGAAGCTGAAGATGTTAAGCCTAGGTTAGTGCTACAGACGCAGTCTTGGCTGATATACATGCTAACGTAAGTCAGGGCCTGGTCTCAAGATGGGAAAAATGCATCAAAGAGTTCTAGCTAGCTACCACCAAAAGGCTGGTGAAGCTGTTTACCTGTAATGTGCATTTTTCATTCCTAACTTCACATGCATGCTTTTTGATTCACCATTAGAACAAAGAACATGCTTTATTTTTATGTATTTATTTTGCATTTTTTCCAACTACTTTGCCTGTTGAAAAGAGCAATTACTAGCAACTTCTGAATATGGGTCCCTGTTAGCAGGCTCATCTCAATAAATTTCCACTTAAGAAAAATAAATGTAAAATCCATTCTTGTATTTTGTTTATTTCCTAATATACCAACTTTATTTTAATAAAAAAAAAAAAAAAAACAAAAAAAAACAAACCAGAATGAAAGAAATCAGTGATACTGTGTCAAAACTAAACACAGTTAATATTACTAAATATCTGGTGATGGTATCTGATGAAAGGCAGAACAGCTTTATAGTAAGCATTAAGTGAGGGAAGTGGAGCCATCTTTAATTTTTCCAGTTAAAAACACAGCTGCAGGTATGAACAGAAAAACAAACGCCTGAAATTGTGAAACTCTCTTTCTTTTCTTGCATTGAAGGGAGAAAGGTCCCTTTCAAGTATGTTTCAAGAAAAAAAATTAAAAATAACCCAGACAGAGACATTCTCAGCCAACTTTCATTGCTGGGAGTGTTTTTACGGCCAACTTATAAACTCCTCAAAACAGGTTTTACAAAGTAATGAAAATACAGCCAGGACCTTAACACTAGCAGACATGGCTAAAGTACTAAGCACATGGAGTTTACATTCAACCCATCCAAACTGCAGTTTACCCAATTCACTTTAAATGGGCCATCATTTCCTTTGCAGATGGCACATATATGCAGCAGTCAAATATGGGTGACATATTAAGATCATGACAAAGCAATGATGACAAACTTCCAGACAGTAAAGATGAGACCATAAACATTATTGCCAAAACATATACAGAGAAAAGGAGCAAAAAAAGCCAATCCAGACACTATCAAAAAACCCCCAAGAAGAGCAACAGACATAAAAAGATTTTAAGTATCTGTCTCAAAAAGAAAAATAGGACTTGTCTTCAGACAGCCTCCTGGATAGTGTGCACCAGCGCAGCCAGAGCACAGCTCCGTGTGCTCTCACCTGCCCCTTTTTCAGTCACTTGGATCTTTAACTTCTGGGTGATCTCTCCCACATCACCTAAGATATGCCATAGTGAGTTGAACTCTTTTTTGATTTCTTTTATGCTAGACAGAGAATTTCTAGGTTTATTTTTAACATAAATGCTTAAAAATCAATAAATTTTTTTCTTGTGGTATCTGGTAATATATATTTATTATTTCCTGGGAATCTATAGTATTGTTTTCTCACAATGTTGATATGTCACCCATACTCAACACCTACTTTCATCTACAGCAGAGTTGGTAAGTAAAAGCAATTACGTACAATTCCAAGCCCTTTGGGAAGCTGCAGTTTGTAGCAGTCTAAATGCAACATTCACATACTACAGATTTGTCTCTTAGTTTTGCAACAGAAACTATATGGAAAGTCCATTCCCCATTGAAAGTATTCAATACTTTCCATTTTAAATTGGTCTATTTTACAATAGTTTCTGTACTTCCTATCTCTTAGTTCCATTTTCTTTTCCCATGAGGCGAACACATCTCTAGAGAGTGACTTTTTCTACAGATGACTTCAAGTAATTTGCTTCATTTTCACAGAGGTAGTGGAGGCCCTGATCCCATTCCATGGAAGACAGTAGCAATCTTACAACCAAATGCAGTTGTGCAAGCAAGAATTTGTGACACTCATGCAGCATTCTGATCCTGCACATTATAATGTCCAAAACCCAAGCTCTTAACTACGTTGGGCTGCATGAACACAGCCAGACTGCACTCTGAATAGACAAGACAGTAAATGTGTCTACTTAAGCAGTTCTTTTTCTTAGTAACTGGAAGAATCTTCAGTTCAGAAATAAATACACACACATATGTAAGTGAATAAATACATAAAGACAGACCTATTTAAAGTAGAGGTTAGCCTGTGACTATGCCCATGTAATTTTCTAAAAAAGATATTTGGTTTAGAGATGTAATTGTATATACTGAATCTAGTCAGGACTGTTTAGAGCTATGCTGTTACTCCAGCCAACATGACGTAAACCACACAAGTTGTTATTTTGTTAGGGAAATCCATGGGAAAACTTTGTGATTCTTCAGTGTCACAAAAAATAATCAGAAATAACGAATACAGCTAGAGGACAGGGAAAGCCTTCCTTCCCATCCATAACGGACAACCCCAAGAAAATCCAGCCGTACACCACAGCCAGGCTGGGAGGGTGTGGTGTTTCCATGTCTCTTGACCCAATGCAGCTGGGGAAGATGCTTCCTGTTCAGGCCCTCACACCTTGAGCTCAGAGGGAAAGCACAAAGCCCTCAGGTCACAGAGCTGCCTGCCCACAGATCACCTGTGGGGCTGAACCAAGCTCTCAGCACAGCTGATGAGGGATGATCCAGTCCTAAGGGTCCCATTTCCTCCTGCACCAAAGATTTCCTTTACCAGTGTGTGTTGTCTCTAAGGACAGTGCTCCCCAGTGCTAACTTAGCCTGGCTGCAGCCAGAGCTCCTCTAGGAGACAAGCAGAGAAGTACTTTATTTGGTGCTGGTGTTTCTCCAGTGACTCTGCAAGAAGCCTGTGAAGCTCCATCCACCTTGGTCAAAGTCAGCTGCATCATTCCCTGCGTGCTTTGGTTTTCCATCTACACAAGGATGGTACCAGGATAAATACTCCAAGAGATTCTGTACCATGTGGATAAGGCACCGCCTCACTGTAAAAGGGGGACCCAAGAAAACCTAAAGCAGCTCCTGGTGGGGAGTCAGGACACTCAACCCAACCCAGTCAATGGTGTCTCCCCCTTTAACAGGCCTGTATGCAGGAATTCAACACCCTTTACTTCACACACACCAAGTTTAGCCTTTTTACTATTTAGCATTTGTCTCCATAAACGAGCCAAGTGATTTGTACATAAGGGAGGAGAAGCTGGAAACAAGGACTCTTATCTATAACAAATAAATCCTAACCAGTAAATAAAAGGGAAATGTCATATGTAGACAGAACCAGTTCACAGATTTTCATCTAAGGCAAGCAGGCTTTACTGGGTTTTACACATGAAAGCCATTCATAGGCTCTGTGCTCAACTGGTACAGAGGTCTGCTGTCAAACTTCCTCCATACAACACACATACTCCCCCCAACCCCCATGTACTGAGAAAAGATAAACCCACACAAATCACTGAGTTTCATCACTGAATACAAGAAAGTACGTGTTGTTCAGTAGAAGGCCTGATAAAATAAGTGGCAAATAAATATTTTGTCCATTTAAAAAATATTTTGGGGAGTCATAATGGATTACTGTTACTTAAAAGGTACTCAGAAGCTGTTCATCTTGTTTAAGGACATCAATAAAAGTTTCACTTTGGAATAAACATTTCATCAATAACTCACTCCAAGCTTTTTTCTGGCTTACAGGCAAACACAATATCTTTCTTCTCAATGTATTAAAAAAACTACAGGGCTCCCTCAAATTTTCCCTGTAAATAGAACAGGGAAGATAATTCTGTTTGTGGTTTCTGTCTCTGTTTTGAAGCCAGGTTCTTGCTCTACACAAATTCAAACATTAAAAAAGTTATGAATAAAGTTGGTGTACACACTGCATTTCTCTTTACTTGAATAATACTTTCACTGTTTTTAAAAATAGATTCACACTGAAAAATTATTATACACAGGCTATTAAAAAAAAATCAGCAAACTGCATAATATTCTGAATAACAGGAAACAAAAAGCTGATATCCCAACTATACAAGGTATTTTGCTTTAGTAACTCTAAACCGATCAAGTCATGGAGGGTCACATCATGTAAAGACAGAAACATGTTCAGTGTCCCATCAGTATTCCTAACACAGGCAGACAGGCAGATGTCGTATTTGCAGAAGGAATGCCAAATGTCTATCAATAAGGTATTACCATGGCCAGAAATAACCGAGTTATGATGACTGTGTGGTTACTTCGTTAGACAGACCAAGTGGGGGAAATATTTACTCTGCAAGTTGAGAATTCTAAAATCAATCCGATGTCACTTAAAAATAGGAGACGCAGTGTAACTGATATGCTGATCACAGAAACCACACGGGGCAGATGCTGCTATTTCTGTAAATACAAGATAGTATAAAGTAATGTAGTTTCACTGAATTCAGGGAATCTATACTCATTTATGACAGATGAATATCTGGTCTTTTATATTTGGAGAAAGGTAGGATAAATACTACCCCACCATTCCAACAAATTCCTGTTATCTCCACCAACTTACATGGATTTACACCAGAATATTTTTTTTTCTTATACTCTCAAATTGAAAAACTACACAGGCATTAAAGAAGTACTTGGCAAGATCAAAAGTAACCAATCACTGGCACTTCACATTGGAGTTTTCTGCAAATTCAGACTACATGGAAAAATTTCAAATGCACATTAGTGATCTAAAACCCAGGTTCTATTTCCATAAGTCATTTCAGCCGCTGAGGAGCCTGACCTTTGCCGTCTTCCAATAAAATTTAGGACTGCATGAGATTAGCTACCTTTTGATAAAAGTCTTAGGCTCCTGTGTTCCTGCATTTACAGATCTGAGCCACAGCTGAATTGTGAAGGTTAAAGACAAAATTCTGTCTTATACTACCTTTCTTCAGCTGCAAATGTCTACTCACACAAACCGTACGCTGCATTACACTGTGTCAAGGTCGGCTCACCTGGAAAGAGAGTAAAGAGGTCTTAAAAATTCCCTGGCCCTGAAGGGAACTGCTTGCTTTGATGAATGAGTACCACAGAATAACTTTAAATCCCTTCAAAATAACCCAGCAGCAATGACAACAAAAATCTCCAGCCCCTCTGGCAGGACAGGTGGTATGTTGAAGTGGCTTGTATCATCTCCTTCCTTCATATCTAACTCATCTGTTCTTTTCCCTCATTGAAAAACACAATCCGCATTGTTGGGTTTTGTGTGTAAGTATGTGTGGTTTATGTAACATTTTGTGCAGTCTAATTAGTTTACTAGCAATTAAAAATAAAACCATGGCAGAGCTCCACTTGCCAGTTTCACCTTGTCACAAATGTGCTTGATGTTCACTGTGTCTTAAATAAAACGTATCACTAGCAGGGAGAGATCTTTTCCATCATTTTTTTTTTCCACCATTTGGTATAATTATTCCTGACAATTTGCCCATCACACTGTAAGAGTCTTTCCAGAAGGAGAAAAATACTACTTTGTGTTCTTGTGATCACAAGTCTAATTGAGTGGAAAACAAATCTGTTAAAAAGAAAAAAAAAAAAAAAAGTAAGAAAAAAAATAATAAGAAAGGAGAGATTGAGGAAAGACAGCCTAATGTTTCACTCAGTTAAAAATAATATGATGAGCAAAATAACAAGGAAATGTGCTACCAACCACTCCTGGAAATCTTAATAGATTTTCTCCCCCTGATTTCCAGAGGAAGTCTCTGCAGCAGATGCTGTTTTCATATAACTGATGATGACATTCAGGTCTATTTTACTGTGACGCACAGCTTTTTTTCATCGTTTTTAATTATGCCTATCATTATTACTTTCAAGCTGGGGTACAGCAATTGCTAGGTCGCAGTGGTACATCGCTGCGAGCATCGATGCTGAGTGGTGCGAAGGCCACTTTCCCTTTAATCTGTGGCAGAAGAAAACTAGGTGCCACGTGTGTAATTTAAACTGACAGGAAACATTAGCATTACCGTACACTTTGTCAATTAAATGATGGTTTAATCAGTACAAATCTGAATGGTCAAATAATGTTATAATTAAAAGGAAATAATGGAAAGTGGTTTGGTGATTAATTAACAGAACGGCAAGTACCAGCAGCACATCTTGTATGTGATATTACTTCTCTCTTGTTATGTGCTGGCTGGGGTGGGGGTGGCGGGTGGCACGCTGACCTTGCAGCCGGAGAAAATCCATTTCTGATCTGCAGATCCAGCAGCAATGGCAATTTTCACAAGCTCAAATAAATGAGGGGGA
Organism: Athene cunicularia; assembly: GCF_003259725.1. Taxonomy (NCBI): domain Eukaryota; kingdom Metazoa; phylum Chordata; class Aves; order Strigiformes; family Strigidae; genus Athene; species Athene cunicularia. The sequence continues at coordinate 10,513,513 of NW_020799124.1, read as the reverse complement.
GCTTTACCCTTTTACCTTCCCTGCAGTGCTCTTCAAAGCACTGCCATATATGAACACTAGTGACTCTTGACTTTTTTTTTTTTTTTTTTTTTTTTTTTTTTTTTTTTTTTTTTTTTTCTTTTTCTCCCCCCTGTGTCTGCCTTCACAAATAAGAGACTGGATACCTTGTAAACCCTGGACACCTTGACATGTACTCTAGAGCACCAGAAAATAATGCACTGTCTTTATCTCCCACTGGCTGATATCTTGATCCTTACAGCAGCTCTGTCCCTTTCTTACTGCACTGGCATGCAACAAGCTATGGCACAGGACGTACTGGCAGTCTATGAAACATACTGTAACGTACAGGATTAAATACATCATGGTATCAATCACCAATGCAGTGCAGCACTAAGGAGGAGGCACTCACTCTGGCATGTCTAACGTACATTAGTGTGTATTGTATGAAGTATGGCAAGGTACGCATACAGTATCAGGAGGAATTTATGATTCAAGAAAAAAAAATAAATCCAGTTTTCCACCGCTGGGTGCTACTCTCTGGAGAGTGGGGCTTAACTTTCAAATATTCTCAATATTAACACTTCTAAAGAAACTGAGAAGTAACAGGGGTTTTGTAAGAAAGGTCCCAAATGAAGTCATGTAAAATTTGAAACTTTTTAATTAGATTACATAAACTTTAGAAATCTGTGCTTAATTTGAGATGGGATGACCAGACCTTAGAATTGAACCTACTGCTAAAGTTCAGATCGCTGGACTGTCACCGGGATGCCAGCTCTGATTTGACTGCCTGGCCTCCAGCAGACAAAGGCTGGTATCACAAATGTCATCCTTTCACTTTGTGTCATCAATCCACCTCGTAATGGTCAAAAAAAGACCAGCAGATGGATGTGTTAAAAACAACTAATGGACCAGCAAGAGTCAGGTCAAATCCTATTATTCAGAATGGTGAGAGCTGCCACAGTGCCAGCGTAGCATGGTATACCCAGCAAAGAGGTCAAGGGTTAGCAAACAACAGAGAGCTGAGGACTCTTCATCCAAATTTGTCATGTTCTGCCTTATTACAGTGTATCGTACAACGAAACAGCAACATGCACATTCAATCGCGGGTAAAATGAGGGTGGGATGTTATATTTAATATTTATACGCATGGCATACTGGCAAAATTACTGGCATCTGTATGTGTGTGAATGACTGTTTTGAGGAACATGTGTTGTGTGCAATGCTGTTTATTATCAGTAAATGAAGCCAAAAGCTAAGTTGAAAATGAATGCTAAATTAAAAATTATATAAAATGGAGTGAAATGATTTAATTAGCAGATTATAAGTGACATGCTTTACTATTAGAACTAGCTTGGGAGGGATTGAGGGAAGGAAGGAGGAAAAAAAAAAACCTTGACTAGACACAGAAGGGTGGAAAAACATTTCTTTTTCCTCTATCTGTGGAGTTACACACACAGTAACATATTGTCCTGGTGTTTATAATCACAGACTCTGCTGCCGTCACAGTACTTGCTTAATGAGGCAGCCAGTTAGAAATAATGAGACTTTGAAACAAATTGTTCTCACTTCTAAAAAGGGAAAGAGAAAAGATGCGTGGTACTCTAATAGGAGTGTTTTGGTAACATCTCTATACTTAACTCCTCGTACTGTAACCCTCCAAAGGAATCTCTGAGTTGAGAAATGTGTTATGGTTTCTTATAAAACTAGGAAAAAAGCTCAGAACTCTATTTATTTCTAGGTTTTGCCACTAACTTGTTGCATGACTTCATTAAAAAAGCATCGCTTGCTAAATTAATTAACATATGTGAAACTCTTTGAACATTTTTGCTTGGTCTCTACCTTTAAAACAGAATATTTTACTCCTATAATGATCTTCTTTTAAAACTGTCAATATTCTTTGCCAGTAGAAATTGATGTAACTTCTCTGCTCAGAGGAGCACGGCTGGAAAGCACCCTGCCACCCCACCTGCTAAACAGCACGTAGGGGCGCATCGCAAGGTGGGAAATCCAGCCCTCAAGCCTACACAGGGCAGCTACACATTCACACAATTCCCTGGCACCACAGGCAGTGAAAGAAGGTAGATTCTTTTCCCATCATTTCCCTGGACACTACATCTTGTCCCAACACTATCCTCCTCCGCACAGACTTTTTAAACAGCATATGGAGCTCACAGCCTGGCTTGCTCTGTCCCCAGCGTGCATGTCCCCTGGGCTGCCTGTCAAACTCCTACTCCCCTGCTCCCAGAGAGCAGAATCATCTGAGTCTGCCACACCCTGAGAATGCTCAATGTTCAATACAGCCTTAAAAAAATCATTACCACACACAAGACCCTCTTTGATAAAATAATCCTGTTTAAATTCAGAACCCAGAAAAATATGACAACCTTGGTAAGCCTTTAAACTAAAAGCCTTTAACTTATTTTCATCTCCAAATACCAAGAGTATAAACATAAATTTGGTATAAACGAGCATCAATACTTCTATTCATTTTGGTGCAAAACCATCAGCAGCTGCCCTAGGGTGATCAGCATCACCACACCTCCACTGCAGCCTGGCAAGAAGTGACTTCAGGCTTTGCAGAGCAGGCTTTGCTCAGCCTGACCTAGTGCTGCAACATTCCAGCGCAGGAGCAGCCCCACCTGCAGCAAACACGCCAACAAGATGCAGGCACAAGGTGCAGAACTACAGGTCGACAGAAGCAGGAGCCTAAGCAGGATACTACCAATGCAAAAATTCACTATCCACCGAATTACAGAGCCGAGATGCTGAACCCCCACGCTGGCCCAGCAACAGGGAAGGAGAACGAAGGCTGCCAGAGGGAAGCACACCCAGTCTAAGCTTATTCAAACAGCCGAGCAGATGCTGGCTGTTTAGACAGCCATACGGCTGCCTCTTCCATCTAACATACTGCACCAAAGTGCTGAACAGCAACTGCAGAAAACAACAGAAGGGAAATAATAAGGACAAAAAAAAAAAAAAAAAAAAAAAAAGAAAGAAAAGTTCTCCAATTCAGCATGCTTGAACCTTTCAGCTACTTCTTGGTAGTTCTGGTCCAGGAACAGGTGTTGGGTTACATGAGCTCTATCTCTTTCTCTAAAAGCCAGAAAGGCCACAGATTTTTAACTCTGTATTTAAGTTAATAAGCCATATTACTTTCTAGGCATCTATTGCTCACTGAGAAGCTTCTGATCAATTTGCTTGCCATACAACAATCTGCTAATCTGAAAAAGAAAAGCAACAACAAAACCAACATACAAAAACAAGAGAGAGGCTGAACTTAATAGAAACCACTTTAGATGTGTTTGTTTATAGAAAAAATGGGAGGCTGGAGCAGGGAGGTGGGAGGATTTTTTTTCTAGTCTCCCATGTACTCCTAAAATGGTCTGTGCATTGCCTGGGAGTAAATCAATACTAAGCACAGTCCAGGCGAGACTGCCATCTTACATGAAGCACTGACTGTAAAATAGACACAAAAGACACATGATACTCTCTAAGGTCCCCAGCAGCTATAATATCCATCCTTGGCAGCTCGCTTGACATTTCCTTGCCCTGCTTCCCAGTCCTCTTTCTTCCTCCCTCCTCCCTCCCCCTCTCCTTTTCCTTCTCTCTCTCTCTAACAGCTATGCTCTGCCTCTCAGGGGCTCGCCGACCGGGTGAACAGATAACAAACCTGTCAAGAAGGGTTTAGCTGGGGAATAAATCCTGCATTCGCCAGGAAATGATGTGTACAATGGGAAAATACAAGGGATGACATGAGCCTTCCCTTCTGAGAGAGTGGCCAAGAGATGCTTAAAATGTTACAGCGTGTGCTAAACGGACATTGGGATGGCTGATTAGATCGTATCTTGGACATTTCAGGTGGCTCCCTTCCTCCCCACTTTTCACTGCTACTGAAGATGCACAAAGAAAGCAGACAAAGGCCATCCCTACCTCTACTCCTTAAAATACATATTTCTTTTAGGGGCTTGACCATGAGGAAGGTGGGGTTGGTATGTACTAAGCTTAAGGTCAAGGCTAAAATCTTTCTGAGTGACAGGAAAGGTCATGTGAAATCCACCGGGCAGACACAATTTCCATTTATAAAATGAAAATATAAAAGCAAGAACCTTACCTTGGTGACTTAATACATGTCTCTGCTTATTACTGTTTTCAAAGGGCCTTTTGCACAAATCTGATTTGCACTGGTGCAATAAAGATTCATTATCCTCTTACACAGCAGACTTTGCATTTCTGCTCAGGATCTAATTATGAAAAACAGGAACCATCCCATAAACAGATGCTAATCATAGTAGGAAAGTACTTTCATTTGAGTAACAAGGTAGCTCAGAAAGTTTGCTTGGAAGATTGCTGTATCAGCGAGAAGAGCTACTGGGGAGGGGAAAAGGGAGGGAAGAACTGATTTAATACTCTTCACAGCCAGCATGTACAAGTTGAGATTTCAGGGAGCTGGTTTTTGTTGGAAACAGAAAAAGAGCAATTACATATGTCAGTAACTCTCCTCTCTAGCACGCACGTGTGATGAAGAACCTTGCTTCTAAACACTTCTTGAGATTCTGACACTGGCTGGCTCAAATCAAAACCTTGGATTAACCTCAAACTCAAATCTTGGAAATCTTTGGGATTCAGATGGAGTAATTGCTTTTGGTTTTAAGCACAGAAAAACATATTGTTGCTGTGTTTGCGTGTGTGAGGATTGCTTCCCCCTACATCCAAACACACACCCCGTGGCTCTGACGTGCACGATGTCATCCACCATGTTGATATTTTACAGGGCTGAGGAATCTTTCAAAATGAAATTGTTGCCAATGCATTTTCCAACCTCCAACTTCAAGATGCTATTTTTCACTCTTTTAAAGTACCTTTCTAGATACTGATACCACAGTGTAAAATGTGACTCCTACTGATGGTTATTACAGAAAAGCATGCCCATTAAGTGTAAATTGAACAATATGGGGTAGATACTCTGGTGAGACAAACTGTGAATAAAGCAATAGTAATCTGCACTGAGAATGTTATCCACACAGAAAATGTAAAATAATTTTGTTATCACAGATAAGTCATGTAACGGTTCCTTAAAGTTTGATTTATTTTCTTTAACAATCAGGAAAACATGGATTTTTGGTAACTGTGTGGAAATTGCTGTTTAAATACACATTATGAAGTTAAATCCACTATGCAGTGAGCAAGTAGTCAAATGTGATTGCTTTTAATATTTCTCAGTTGATTGTGGAAGCATTAATTTGAGCAATGATAGCAAGTGTCTCCCAAGAGAAGTTATAGCCAAGTGTCCACTCGCCAGTGATCAACGTTACCTAAACAGAAAAGACAATCTGAATGACAACTTGTTTCTTGCTATAATAAAGGCCAGACTGTGTTCAGACAACACTGCTTATGCATCTTTAAATTCATATATAACATCTGGCTACTGGTAAACTACAATGACATAACACAATGCAATAAACCTTGTTTGCAACATCTTGAAGGAACAAAGCCTTCACTAATGATATTTTAATGAGGAAATGCATACGCTAATTACTGCTGTCTTCTAGCTGGCCTAAAAAAATCCTGCGTCCAGGAAAGGCAATCTTGAATCACATTTTTCTGAAGTTTTGCCTTTTTTTCTTTCCTTTTGGTTGGGTTTTTTTGTACTCATTCTTGGTGGAGCAGACAGGACTAAATAGGAATGTCACATAAATGGCTTTATCTAAGAGGAAAAAAGATGATTACTCTTGAATAAGATCGTATCTTCCTTTTTCACTTTGTGTGCTTTTAAATTTGCAACTGATATTTTGAGGAAGAGACCCATAAAGTACTTGGCTTTTATTAGAGGAATTGAGCAATATAATATGATCCTGTTTATGCACTACTAGTAATGAGTGATGCACTGGTTTGCCACAGACAGCATTTTATTACAGCAGGGCCACATATGTTGGGAGTCGCAGTGACCTTACTCTCAGAGGTTCACACCTTATTTTCTACTGCTAAGTGTTGCTTTTTTTCCATTTCTGGAGGGGAAGAAGGTCACTTCTCACTATTACTGTTCCATTAACTTACACTACAGCATACACATTCTTAATCCAATAGCATTTTACATTGTGCCTTTTAACTTAGTAATGCGTTATTTTCTGAAGTCTTGCCTACACTGACCAAATTAACATCTGAGGTTCTGCTGCTATCAAGAGCAGAGCAGAGAAAGTGTTTAGTAAGAGTACTGAGAGGCTTAGGCGTTGTTACACCAAATCTATATTTCTTTTTACCTTTGCAATTGTTAACACCATGAGTGATGGGCTCCCACACGTCTTCAGATCTACAAGCACTGGCAGTGGATTCTCATTCACACTCAGCATCAATGAGAACCAGACCCAATATGTAAATTTTTATGGCTTACACTTACTGAATAATGCTGATCCCTCAACAACATTTTGTAACACACATTAAACAAGACAAAACCTGCATTTTAGCAATGTCGTACTTTATAAATATCACTATTTGGTCAAGGTGCTATTTAGAGACAACAGAAATATACAGTATCATTCCCACACATATTGATGGGAGTACTGGGGCTCAGTTGGGTACAAGTTTTACCATATTAAACAGTGACTTTGCTCACCTGAAAGAAATGACACAGCCATGTGTCTGATTCATGTATGCACTGGAGCCTTTCAGTAATATCGCCAACATAATTTTACCTAGCAATTGCTCTGGGTGCAAAAAGTTGCTCTAGTTCAACTTGTTCTGCCATTTCTAATTTATCTTCTTTAATAAATAAATAAATAAGCAGGAATGTTTTATTTAAGAATCTGATTCTAGACATATCAATGCATTAACACGCATCCCTGCAGATTCAGCCTTTTCTGATTGAATTCTGGATCATTTTTATTCAGTGAATGCCACAGGAAAAGTCCAGGATGCCAAGAGAATAATATACTACAAGCTGGTGTTATGATGACATGCTCCGAATACTCCCCTGCCAAAATGAAATTTAATTATAGCCATTGTTTGTATTATTCAAACGACTATTGACAGTAAATCTATCTAGCATGACGTTTTCTCTTTGTATTCATTGCAGCCTTTAGACTGCAAGGAGAAAAAAAAAAAAAGAAAATGAAAGAAAAAGGAAACGTTTTCCCCCCTTACTCCTTCCTTGGTATCAGGCTACACGAGGCCACTGAAGCCCAGTTGATTTCCCAAGTCCAATTATTTTGCAGTACACAATCCTCTAGAATAGCACTCCTCACCTGGGGACTCCGTCTGCCTAAACACACTGCACTTAATGGAGTCCCTGAAGTTGTCTCCATTTCATTGCTTCTAACTAATAGGCTGTGATATTTTTTTCCCCAAATAGACCACAGCTCTTCCCACTCCCCTTGCCCATCCTCCACATAAAATCAAAGTGGCTAACGAGGCATTAGGAGACTGCCTGCCCATCTCCCATTGCCGTATCTTCACTACCACCTACTGACTGCAGGTCTTAAAGCCACAACAACCTCATCTGCAGCATCTCTGAGGTCTCCTCCCAGCTTCACGTTTCTCATTTCTTGAAAACAAGATAAAGAAAGAAACAGAGTCTTGTAGCTTGTGCATACTGGCATGAATGCTATTAGACCCCTTCAGGTGTAAGGCTTAATAAAAAATGCTCTCTTAAGATGTTGGTGATTTTAATATAATCTGGCCTATTTTTACTTTTCTTTCAATCTCAAGCTATTGTTTGTATTCATGTGCAACAGGCCAGGTCTCCAGCAACAGAAAGAAAAATGCAACTTCAGAAAAGATAATGATGTGAATTGTTCATCAAAACATGATCTTCTGCCTCCCTTTTCTAATAAATCCCATTGCTTTTTTCTTTACCATCTCACTTCCAGTGACTAAGCCAGCCAAAGTCCAGTTATATAGTGGCTGTTCTCAACACATCATCTCGGAACAAATACACGAATCGAGATACTAAAATTGCTGGTGTTTGCACGTCTTGAGGTTCAAAACTCATGAGGATTTTGAGAGGAAGATGGAGGGGAATATTACTACCATATTTAAAAGGTCCTGCTCAGCTGTTAGGGCCGGAGTACTGCTCACCGAGGAGTCCAGGCAGTGCTGAATTTGAGCTGCCTTTGTCATTTGTCACTGGAAGGCGGGTATTACCGAGGCAGGATGCAGTGGAAGGTCTTTTACAGAGTCATTTACAGAAAGCAAAACATAATCGCTTTCTTTTTCCCTCTCCTGAAGAAACTACTATGAAGTTACTCGAAATGTAAAATGCTTAGGTGAGGGACAGGGACAAGATCTTCATCTGCCTTCACAGGGAAGGAATAAGCCTTTGCAAAACTAAAAGGCTGGGGCCAGCTCTGCAGCAGAGACCCTGGGGGACAGGACCTGACGGACATGTGCCAGCAGCCTGGCCTGCACCAGGAGCGGGGCAGGCGCGAGGCGGAGGGAAGCGATGGCTTTTAAACCCTCAGAGGATGGAGCCCTGAGAAACCTAGCGTGATCTCACAGCCAGGCCTGCCTGAGCAGGAGGTTGGACTAGAGACTGCCTGAGGTCTCTTTAACCTGAATTATTTCAGGATTCTACAATTCATTAAAGCAGCAGACTAGAACTGCATTGATCGTATTTAAAAACAACAACTAACTGCATTTCAAGGCTGCCTCAGAGGACGTGTGGGCAGGGATGTATGGGCACAAAAGGCTAAAAAGGCACAGACAGCCCTGTTATGGAGGTCTCGGATTTTGCAAAATCCGCTCCCAAGTATGAAACTCTGCAGATCTGAGAGAAAATGAAAGGCAAAAGCCTGATCTGATCCTCCTCTGTCCGGCAGCTCTGAGGGTCACCAAGCCAGCAGGACACGTCGCGGTAGCACCCCGCTCCCACTGAAAGCAAGGACAGAAAGTCCCGCGACTTCGAGCATCTCAATCATTTGCTCCTGTCTGGCAGCTGCCTCTACGCTCTGCTACACTGCAGCAGGGCAGAAGAGGATCCAATATTTTAAAAGCAAGTAAGACTATTCTTATGGTCATGCTTTAACTGCGGTGATGGTTTAAGGTACTTTTTGTCCATTAAATTACATACTGATTTTTAAACAACTATAAATAAGTATATGGAAGTAAAAATTACACTTTTTTAATGACATGTAAAAAACCCATCCTGGGTCAGTGCTCATCTGATTATTTGCTACAATTTCTGGCTTGATTTTCTATTGTGAAGAGGAAGTGGAACACATTTCCCCAGTTCCCATTTAAAATCCAGGCAAAATTTTCAAAATCATCAGGACTCTATCTTGTGAGCTGCCTACTGCAATACAAGAATTGAGCAAATAAACTAGGTCCTGGAAATGTAAGAACTCAAATTGAAACAATGAAGAAAACTAAACCATTAATTCATTAATTCAACCTAGGACATCTATTTCCTATGTTTTACTCCTAAGCAAAAGACAAAGTTCAGCTGAGAAGGACTATGTTGAGCTGGAGGTAACAGGCAGTAGTATCATGGTACTCAGTACCCCAAACTAAAATTAAACTAAAAAACAAACTAAAACCAAAATACTTCAGACAACTCATTTATTTTTTTAACTTTCTTGTGTCTGTGTGGGACAGCTTTCCACTGTGCTTCAAAAGACTTTAAAAAGACTGCTAGAAAAGAGGAACAGGGATAGCACCCTTACAACAAAAATACAAATAGTTAGCTCTTAAAATCCAATTCACATCCACAGAAACAGGGAGTGAATATGAACATGGGTTTATTCCAAATAAATTCCCTGTCCCCAAGGTGAAAGACCTTCGTTATTAAGGTTTTACCTACTGCATACATAAATCCCACATAATTATGCCCATCTTGAAAAAAAATTTGCTTAAAGCCATCACAGAATTTAAGCATGATCGCTCACTCCTCCATACACTGAATTTCTGAACACTGGCCATGATGATAGGAAACTTTATTAAAAGTTGAATGTCACAGTTACCTCAGCCTGGTAAAACCTGCAGAGGCGTATCATTTCTAGGTGTGGTCACATAAGTAAATGCTGGAATTTTCCAAAGCTACCAATTAATTTTTAGATGCCAAGCATTTGTTACAAATCGGACACCTTCAGTCTTAAACTTGGTATATTGGGCATTTTTCTTAAAACTGTATCACTAATGACAGCAGAAGAATCTCTGCAAGACACATGGGATGCTCTGTGAATGCCCGAGGATCCACATGTAAACAAGCATGGGACCAAGAAGGATTCTGGGATAAGCAAATACTTGGCACTCTCACTGATCCTGGAGAAGTGGTTAATGTTTCCCTCCTCCTGCAAGGCCCTGGCAACATCCATTTTATCCTTCTGTCTTTCATATTTTGCATTTTAACATGGGTCTAATGTTCAAGGACACCCATCCCTGAGCTCCTCTGAATAACCTGTAAAGTGCAGGGTTGAAAAGATGTTATCTTACTATTACAAGCAAATGGAGTGCTACAGATGTATTCAAGACAACGCATGCTATTTTTTACATACTTTTTTGAAAAAGCTTCTTCTGTAGAGGACCTAACAAAACACTCCCTTCTGCCTGCATCCCATATCCCCCAAAGAGGGAAGAAGAGCTGTGCTGTCCAAGAGAGAGAGCGCTACATTACAGACTGAAAGACAATCGAATCAGAGACATCCAAGAGCTCGCAGTCACTCCTGAGTCCCTGTACTTTGTTACTTAAAGCAAGACAGATAGCAACGTTTAATCACATTTGACATTCAGCCTGAGGTACAGTAAGTACACCTAAATCACCTTTTTGGCCAAAACTGGCTTTGATGTTCCCATGGGAGACAGTTATTGTTGTCTTCAAAGGTTAAAACCCTGACTAACTCTGGTAGGTAAAATGACAGGAGCTCAGGGACGAAACAGCAAAGTCTCTTGAGTGATCACCCAGATGAACCTAATTTCTTCCACCCAGATTATGATGCCTGTAATATGTAGCTTGCAAATACATCCCTTATTTGAAAAGATTTCCTGGAGAAGGAAGAGCTTCCCTGTTTTGCAGACACTAGTGTTACAGTGTTTTTGCAGAGTACATATTAAAATGCATTAAGAGGTAACTAGGGTTGTCTTCATGTTATGCCGCTATTCTTAAGCTGTTATGTTACTAAGCCACATTGGCGTTTTTCAACTTTCCTTTGATGTTCTCTCTATTATCTTTTTATAGCATAATCACACATTTTGGTATGTCGAAGATCAAAGGGAAGCTGGAGCTTCTAAGGCTAAGCCTGGATATGGGGCCTGTAACTAACTGAATTCATTATATTTAATAATATTCTCTAAGGAATGGCAGGGGAAAGTCATATGAAATAATAAACATGAAGGTAAATAGTGAAAGACTACTGAAGTAAGTTTAATGGCAGTTTTGTTTTATGCTTCTCTTAAGCTCCTGCACTAACTCTGTCACCCTCCACTACGTGACTGATCAGGACTTGCTGACATTTATGTCCTAGCTACCTGGCTGTGACAGGTTTTAATATCCCAACTGCTCCACTTTTCCTCTTAAACATCTCTCCTCTTAAACATCTCTCTCAACTGAAATGATAAAATTCATTGTAGACTGAGATACTCTTACATGGATTGTTTTGAGCGGTGCTTAATTGGACAATGCTATGAATTTGATAAACAAGTTGAGGCACTAAAAATATTCTCAAAGCAGACAGGTGCACATCAGATGAAAACAGGTCTTTAAAAAGAACGTAATTCTTTTAGGCTCCTTGGAACTCCTGAGTCAAAATACCCATCTTCTGGCAGGCTTGGTAAGATTAAAATTAGTTCTAGCTGGCATCACCAGAAAGCTATAACACACAGCTGAATGACAGTCAAAAAGGTGTAAAATTCTCTTCTACTTTAGAAAGCACAAAGAAATGTATTCTAACGATCCCTGTAGCTGAATGCTTACTGACGAGTGAAAGTGCAACCGTATCAATTACCTAAGAACTGGCTTTAAGAAAATAGCCGCTGAATTGCACAGCCAAACGTCATTAAGGGCTTGATTTTCACACTTAGAAATGTGTTAGTGAATCTGAATAAACTTGTAAAGTGTGCTAATTGAACAGTGCTACTAAACCTCTGTAGCAGTTTGTAGAGGCACAGTTGCTAGGAACAGCAGCCTTCCTTCGGTTGGGTACGTTCTGGGGGTGTAATTCAAGCAGTGTGAGAAGTTACTCACTCTTGCAAGCTAAAGCACAGTAACCAATCTGATGCAACTGCTTCAACTGGCCAACTGTGTGGGAAATAACACAGGTCAGCATTAAACACCTTCAGCAGAAGTTTAAGGAAACTTGTTTCGCTTCACACAGAAAGGGGCCAGAAGCTCTTCTGCTGTCAAATCCTGCAATTCAGCAACAGGGTGAATAGGGCCAAGAGAGGGAGGAGTGGGCCAGACAGTTCTTCTGGGGTCTGCCAAAAAATAAAAAGTGTAGAGAAATTCGGAAATCACTGTCCTCTCTTTCTGCAAGTTCCTGGCCTGCAGCATCACTGGAAGTATCAGCATGGGGAGAGACAAGACGTGAAGATGGGGCAGAAGTGGTTTAGTCTTGAACCTGGAACAACTTTGAACGGCTGTGTAGCTGGCATCTGCCAGCTGGGAATAGGTCATTTCTTAAATGATCCCAACTCCACTGCAAGAGAATATCTAACTAATTTGAAAGCAGTTTAGGACACAAACACCACTGAATTAATACTATTTTAAATTTGAGTAAGAGTCCACTGAAGAGTTTAATGTGGTTTTACCAGTCCACTTTAAATTCACACTTAAATTAATCTGAAGTAACTTCCTAAGTAGCTTTTTATAGCTAAGCCATAACCTAAATATAACTCTGCCCTTTCTCCACTGGCATTTCACAGATCAGGAATCACCTTCACATTGCTCAGGAATCATCTACATCTGCAGCAAGAGAGCAAGCAGGACTCCTGAGCACTTGGTGGAGGGGCACTGACATTATGGGCAGCAGATGAAGACTAGCATATTGAATTAGAAATATTGAGAAATCGAAGTGAAATTCAGCCACAACCAAGTAGCTAATTACTGGTTACTAATAACAACCAAAAGCCATCAGACAATCCAGTTCAATCCATCATGTGAAATATATCACTTGCATCAGGTGATTTTTGCTGATCTCTACCTCTGTGCAAGTGAAATTCTTGGTAATTATTGGAGAAAAGATTAAAAACTCCTGAAACTTCAGTACTGCTCTGTTAGCCTGAATTTTCTTCAGAAGCCCTGTAACCAACTACAAAGACTGTACCAACTTAGCTTTTAGAAATTTCAGTTTAATAGGAGAGGCCAAAAAAAAGGTGGGGTTTTTTAATATCAATTACACGAGATAGATATGTATCTCACACAGATATGACACATGTGACTTTTTTCTTGTGCACCTTGAGTGCTTTTTAATACTCCAACATACACTTGGTCCTCTCCCACCTTAATGCTTTTAAGATTTAGCATTTAAACCCACGAGAGTAACCAGCAAATCAGCTTAATACCCCGAGTGAAACTCTTCTCGCCTAATGCATGCGGCTCTGTCTTTTGACAAAATAGAGTAAGAAATCACACACTCAGGGAGGTGAAGTTGGCCACACTGAATCCTGTCCTAAGTGTTCTGATGCTTCGAAACCATGAGAAATTCATGTTGAGAATGAAGTCAGAATTCAAACCTGCCTGATACTGATGCAGAACATCTCAATTCCTTCTCCCGGTTTCTCTGTTGATTGAAATCCACAGAAATGGATCTAGGGAGTTTATTTTTAGAGTATTGTTCAATTAAACTTCGTTCTCTTGACAGACAACAGAGAACCAGTATTGCAACTCTGCATTAAGCATGCTCATTTTTTAGCTCTATTTATGGTACAATAATTTACTTTTATTGAAGTGAGGGTTTAAGTCCCCAAGGCAGATCGAGGTGCTGAGCCTGGGTATTCCGCTGTAACAACAGTCCTTGTGCCTGTATTGGTGCCAAACTTTCCCGAAACACTAACTTTCAACTTAGAAGCTCTTTTACAATCTGTACATTTTTGGTACTTTTTGAAACATGAAAAACATCCAAAATTTTCCACAGAATACCTGGTTTTCTTAAAAGATTCACCATTGTCTGAATGATCTCACAGCACTGTGAATTTATTTTGTTAAAAAAAAAAAAAAAAAAATCCCAAACAACTCTCTCTATGTGGCAAAAGCTACTTGATAAGACTGTCAGATGGTATAAAGTTTATTATCTCTAGGGAATATTCCAAACTGCCATTACATTTCACCTATGATCTAGTCAAGAGAGACAAGTCAATTCCTTATTTTTATCCTGAAATAAGTAAAAACCTAAACATTTTCAAAGCCCAAATAAAAGTAACAGTGTAGGAAGATCTAAGCCCAATACTAAAATTTCTCCAAAAAGCAGTAATGCAAAACCTGACTTTCTATAAAGATTTTCAACTCTACATACTGGATGTGGAACAAGATGGGAAATTTTATTCTAAGGCTTTGAAAAAGGAAGTAAGTAGACTTATACCCTTGCTCAGAGGGAATTGTGATTTTAATAGGTTTTAAAAAGTATTAGAAAATACCAAAAGTTCCACATGTTTTTGGCAGCAAGACCTGTCTAAGAACATGGAGCAGAAAATGACAGTAAAAGGTAATACAACCTCCTTGTACATATGGCTTTAAGGATGTGATAAAAAAGACACTGTATTTTGTGTGACATTAGCGTGACATAGTCCCACATTGAGATATGGGAAGTGCTAATATCATATACTAGTAAAATACCTGTATTTTATTAGCAGTTCTGTTTCATTAGTGAACCAATGGGTCACAGTATTTTACACAGATATTACATACAATGTGATATGTAATTTCTCTGTTATTATGGCTAAGTGAAAAAAAAGATACAATAGGGCAAAGAACATATTGTCCTCAAAAACAATAGAAAATGCTACTAACAGAAGAATATTGCTTTGGTTGTTCTTGTGGTACAAACACTGCTCAGGCACCTCCTAAACATGCTGGAAATTTTTTTTTTTTTTTTTTTTGAGGGGGTGGGGGTGTTTAGAAGTCACTTCTTTTGTTGTATCATTCAAATCCGAGTAGATCATTATAAATCCAGAAGGTGATATTTTCAGAGCTGCCAATGGGATTTAGATGCACAACCCTAATTTATTTCAAAGGAGCTCTAATTCCAAGCCCAGACTTTGGAAACAGAATTGTACACGCCTGCGTGTCTAAAGACACAACCAAAGGTAAGGGAGGGCTGTTTTGACAAATAAATGGTGAAGATAAGAACAACAAATGTACAGGGAACAATAAATGCAATGGATTACTGATAATGTCTGAAATTAGATGTCTCCAGCTAGAGAGACCTACTACAGACTCATTTATAATGAAACAAAGCAACATATAATATACTGTACATCTGGGTTTTGCCGTTTGTGAAAGAAACTCAAGTCGTTCTGTATTTTACTTGCATTTCATAGTATCACTGGAGGAAACTACTAAGCTCATTTTACTTGTGAGTAGGTTGAGACATAAATCCAAGGTTACAGACAAAATCTCTGATTCAGCAAAGCACTTAAGCACATGCTTAGCTGTAAACACATGTACCATCCCATAAAAGTAAAGATAATCATGTGCTTAAGTGCTTTGCTGAATCAGGGCCAAAGACAATAGCAGAGCCAGGAAGAGAATCCAGGCATCACTAAAACAACTAGACAACTTTCCCTGCAACATAAATGTTATAAAAAGGAATAGATCATAACGAGGATGGTTATGACTTTTTAGAAGAGTTAAGAACAGCTGTCACAGAGTGGGGGGTAGGGACTGAGAATAAACAGGCATTTTAATATTGGTTTTCACAGCATCCTTAAGAAAGCAGAAGGTAATTTGCTTCCTATTTCATCCCATGCCACTCTATCAAACCTGCTTCCTCACTCAATGAAAATTACGGTGCGTTACCTCGCAGTTCTGCTAATTTGATTTCAGATTGATCACCATTTATTACTGTATCTTTGACTATTAAAAAAAGACAATATAAGAAAGAGCAGACAGGTGAGTGAGAGCAGGAACTAGCTGCCAAGTAGGAAACAGCAACCTTTTTCTTCTTGTGATTTTTTATTAGATAGAAAGTAAACATTTCACTAGGCATTCAGTGATGTTCAGAAGTAATCAACACAACGCTAAGGATACCGTCAGTATTTTCAGCACATTAAATACCTGTCACAGAGAATTCAACCATCAGTCATTCTGGGGATGCTCCAACTCATACCCCAGCCCATGTCAGACTGTCTGGTCCTTTCTTGAGAACATGCATCTGTCTGATGTAGTCTTACACAAAGGAGCACTGTAGACCGAGACAGGCTCTGAGCGAGTGCCTCAAGTCTGTGTGATGAAACCTGAGGTGAAGAAAGCTCTTGTGGAAAGACCTGATTTGTTCAAATAGCCTGCTGTATGGTTTTAATAAATTTTTCTGAATACATTTCAGAAACCGTTCAGGAATTTTTTTGGGGTCCTGTATCTGCTCTGCATTTCTTTTAGATTGGAAAATATCTTAAACTATCCAATTCAATGTTTCTTCTATATAGCCTTGAGTTGGAATTACTCTCTCCCTTCTACGAAGCCAAAAGCGTTGTTATCTAGATTCCCTGAGAGAAGCAGCAGGTATCATGGTGCTAACCGCACATTTGGTTCAGATTAACTTATCTCCCCCTTGTGCAGGATCATAAAAAGTTAATTGGAATATGCAGCTCCAACACACACCACAACATGAGCTGGGCCAGCGAACACTAAAATCTAACCATGTGGCAGCTCTCTGTTTGGAAACAAGCTAAAACCTGTCAGATTTCATTTTGAGAAAGCAAAAAAGGCAAAGTAATTTAACCAAGATCTGGTTTCTTCTGGCATAGTCTTGCAACCTCCTAGAGGACACACCGCAAAGTCACACAAACCAAACTCCCCTTTGTAGGCAGAGATGGCTGCTGCTGTTTTTCTAGCTCTGACCCTGTGATACATGGCAAAAAGGAGATGAAAAAGGTAAATCAAAGCTGTAAGCTGGTCAGGAACATCCAGGCAGACTAGAATTAACCAATGGGACCCTGCCCTTCACCTGGGGTTTTCCCCTGCAGCATTCTCCTGTCTGGAGTCCAGAGCCCCTAACCAGGAGTGCTGCAAAGCAAATGCAAGTTTGGACCTGGCTTCGTCAGTGACAGTATCACTAAAGCAATCATCTGGGTTTAGGTGATGTTTCCTGACCCGGTTTATGTAGCCATTTCCTTCTCTGTGTCCTAATGAACAGCTTCCTACTCTTCAAAAATATTTTTAATTAGTTTTTATTAGAATAAAGATTAAATTAATAATTAACCCCCCATCAGTGATAGTACAATTTATAGTGCTCATAAATCGCAGAATCTGGTACTCAGAGCTGAAGCATACCTCAGTAATTCCATCCATCCAACCTCCTGCAGTTACACCTCTTCTTACTAATCCCACCACCAACTATGGGGCTTTCACAACTCAGACTGAAAACCTCCTACATCTCCTGCCCCACCGGTGAGTGGCCACTGCTCTAGCCAGCCCCCTGGGAGTACATCACCATTCAAGCAGTGACACAGTATCACAATCAGGGAGAAATGCGCTTTGGAAGACCTCTTCCACAGCTTTTGGCACAAGTAGAGATTTAACAAGTTCTGTATTCAGACCTTCTTAAATTAAAGTGTAGGGTTTGGGTTTTTTTTTTTAATGTGACTGAGAATCTGTTTTCCATACCCTGGTGTGCCACAGCTCCTTTTGCAGACTGAGTTAAGTCATGTCATGCATCTCTACCCCCATGGTGCCTCTGTGCAGGTACAAAAGCAACGCGCCCTTTCCCTGCCTGCGTCTGCGAGATTGCAAAGTTCTTTAGAGGAACATCTCGCTCTGGCTGAGGAGATATACAGCATCTTACACAATAAAGCAGTCAGCGTTTGTAGTGCTACTGAAATATAAATAGGCTGTACTAAACATAATTCAGCAAAAGGCATTTCAGTGATCTTGCAAGCAGGAAGAAGAAACAGTAAATAGGAAACGTCCTGACAGAAAAAGAACTGACAACACAAAATAGATGGCTATTCAACACTGCTTTATAGTCTGGATATTGAATATTTGGGAACAAGCAGATAAAGCAAGCATGCTCCTTCCTTCAGACATGTGTTAGCAAAGGTAATGAATAAAGCAAGCATCATTGAGAGGTTTAGCTATGCACTCTGTGCACAAAGGGATGCTGATTTGCCCGGAAGGAAAGATGTGTTTTATAAAATTAGCCAGTGTGGTTTTATAATAACTTCCAAAGGCATTTCCTCAAACTCCACTGTTATCTCTGAACACACAAGTGTAAATAACAATATCCATTATGTCAGTGCTTCATTCAACACACAAAGATAACTTTTTCTCCCTTCCCAAGAGGAGGCATCGTGGTAGAAATTGAAAAGACCATTAACAGCCATGACTACAGCAACAGTGTGAATAATCTAATAACATCAGGTAAGCGGTCCAGAAAAGCAGATCATTAGACAGGCCTATCCTGATACTCGTTTTAAATCACAGTACCATCCACTTCTTACGTGGAGGATGGTACACGCTCATTTTGCTTTTATTGAGTCAAAAATAAGACAGTAATTGGATTGAGGCTTTCAGGGGAGAGGGGAGGGAAAAGGGATCTTCTTAGATGCCCTAATGCCAATCTTCGTGACCTGTCTGATCTCTCAGTAAATGCCACATATAGGTTAATCCTCACAAATCCTCAGTACGACCTTGTCAAATCAAACTGTTCATCAGTTTGTTCGGAGGCTATTCGATAGGAATAAACAAATGAACTCACGCTGCACGTCTCCCAGCTGTCATTTGGGAGTGCTTAGAGACAAGGTCTCTTTAGTGGGTGCCCCCACTGCAAAAAAACCCTCTGATCGGAAAATGTGAGGAATTAACAGATTTACCTGCTTAACTAACATACCTGTAAGCATACTACCTTGAAACACATACATGCACTTATGTATTTTACTCTGTGTGCCCTAAGCATTCTGTTTTCTCAATGATTTTCCTAATTATAAATAATATTTAGTTTTGAAAACATACAAAACCCACATCAAAAAGTATTGTAACATAATGCTAGAGGAGTGCACTACAAGGACATGCCTCTGACACTGAACTGCTCCTTTTATGTGCAAAACAAGTAAAATGCAGCAGCATCACAACCGCCTCCCATGCACTCGCTGCTCAGCCACTGAGCCTTCTTTTGGGGCACGGTAGGTCATTTACCCCCTTTAACCTCAAGGCCATCAGAAGAGGTCCTAATGTGTGATAATACCTTTGCTGCTGTCTGTGCTCAGACTGATGCCATTCATTTATTCCATGTTGGCCTCCAGCCACCCAACAGATGGCAATGACTTTTAGATGAAGCAGAGTAATTCTGAACTAGTGACCTGAAAGGTGAAAGGTTTTGTAGCCCACTGCTTGCCCTCTGGCCCTAACATCTGTGAACTTGCCCTTTTCAAAAATACACTCAGAATAGTGCTTCAGGCACTGAAAAATACCCACACAGTGTTATCACTTGGTTTAGTTTTCTCCCACTTCTTATAACCTTCAAAATACAGTACTATTATGCCCCACTCCAACTGCTCACCTAACTACATCTTGCCATTATGTCAACACCCAAAGAATACAATTTCGAACATCTGCTTGTCATCTTGTCTCTCAAGCACCTCTGCAATTTCTGCCATGCTACCTCTCCATGAATTGAGGAAAGTCTAGTCAAAATCTATTATCTTTCCCTCATGTCTTAGGAGACAGTTTACTGCGATGCGTAAAGCACTGCAATCTACAGTTTGAGTTTGGTCTTTCTCTTCTACAATCTTGCTTCACCTATATATGATTTACCCAACAATGCTATTGTTTCTACGTCATCCTTGTTCAGATAGGGACTCAGAATCACAGAATTATCTAGGCTGGAAAAGACCTTGAAGATCATCCAGTCCAACCATTAACCTCACCCTGACCGTTCCCAACTCTACCAGATCCCTCAGGGCTGGGTCAACCCCTCCAGGGATGGGAACTCCCCCCCTGCCCTGGGCAGCCCATTCCAACGCCCAACAGCCCCTTCTGCACAGAAATCCTTCCTCAGAGCCAGCCTGACCCTGCCCTGGTACAGCTTGAGGCCATTCGCTCGGGGCCTAGCGCTTGTTACTTGGTTAAAGAGACTCATCCCCACCTCTCCACAACCTCCTTTCAGGGAGTTGTAGAGGGCCATGACTACAATTTAATATATAGTTTGAAGGTCAAAACTTGTGGATACAAGTACAGTGTACAGTACTTGAAAAACCCAAAAGCCACTGTGCTCACATTTTTCTCCCCTACCTACCAATACCCCACTTCACCTCTGAAAAAGCAGACGTCCTCCTGTATGGCCTACCTTCTATGTTACTCTCTGTGGTTTTGGATTTGTTTTTCTCCCCTTTTTTCTTCTATTGCAGGATATGTCAGATTTCAAAGGTCTTTTCTTTCATGTACTTCATCCTCAAGACCATGTAACATAGCAGTTGGTCCTGAGGCCAAAAAGCAAAAGAAGTTGTGCTCTTTTCTGAACCATAGAGATCTCTCTCAGGAGTAAAATGAAGATCCACTCTTTCAGGAGCAGAACAAAGAAAAGCAACCCTTCCGGTCCTAAGAAATTGTCAACTGAATTTCTAAATTACATAAGGTTTTGATGACCCTGCTCAAAAAGCAGTTCACCAGAATGATACAGCATGAATCAAACTAATAGAGTAACAGGACGGGAGTGCTTCTGTTGCAGTGAAGGGCAAAACTCTGAACGTACAGAGAGAATGACAGCAAAGGAAAGCAGTAATAGTAAGAGAAAAAAACAAACAAGAAACCCCAACAAACCGCCAAAACAAACCCCAACAAATTTAACATATTTGCCATCATGTTTTGTGAAGCAGTAAAACAGATATGTGGAAAAGGCTTCAGTTTCTGCATAACTATCCCATCTGTAGACATTTCCTACTCCATCATTAATCAGCGCTTCTCTCCTCCGCAGTACTCAACAAAACCCAACCACTAAATCCCAGTGTAAATCCTGCTATTGGTCTCAGAGTGTGAAACAGACAGTTGACTTTAGGATTCTTCTTTATGTTCAGAAACATGAATAAATCACACACCATCAAGTTTATCATTTTTTCTCCTCAGAGAAATATGAAATATTATAGATCATCTTCAGTACATCAGTTTCTTCACACTCCATTAGCAAACAAGGTCTATTTTTCATATAATTTACCAAACCACTGGCCTAATTTCTCTTATTTCTTTTGGAGTAGGAAACATATACAGAGCTTGTTCTCCTGTTACACATCACCCACAACCAACTTTCCTGTCCTTCATTCTAGGGTTCCAAAAAATTGTTGGAGTTGGCTAGAAGCTCTAGGTTATCCAGATCTTAGGTTTCTTTTCAGAGATGTTTTTCACCCCCAAAATATATCAATTTCCCTGGAGAAGCAAGGAGAGACGCTGTCAGGATTTCACTGAACCACTGCAATTGCCACAATTCCCTCCCTACCAACTGAAGGTTGAATGGTGCGAGTCTGTACCTAGGCAAGGAGGTGACATTCACTTTTCCAATATCTGTGTGTTGCCTGCAAGAAAGGCAGGGGAGGAGATATGTACTGGAATACAGGATCTGATGATGATGGAGGAAACCCTCTAATGTTATGACTGCAGTAAGAAATGCTACTAGTGAAAAACACAATCTTAAGCCAGTTGTTAGGTTTGGATGCTGAAAAAACAAATATACATGCAAAATACAAAGCCCTCAAACTTCAGAATTATCTTCTTCACACAGCCAAACTGAGGCCCAGCTCCAAGTGCAGACAAAGTAGATGATAAGGCAAATTATAATGGTAAATTCGGTTTTGCTGCCTCTCTTCATAGGTCAGAAAAATCCTGTTGGCAGCTGCCAGCTCCTGGAGGCGCTGGTGTGCTCTTCTTGCATCAGCTACAAAAGAAAAGAACCATTGTTTTTCTTCTCAGGGCTTCTACTAATAATAAATTGCAAATCTCCCATTTCTTTCTTCCTCCATTCAGACTGATCTCCAAGGGCAGTTTCACAGGTGGATCCTGGTGACTTTAAAACTGCCACCCAGTCATGCATGCTCAAAACAGAAGAAAAAGCATTGGCTGCTTCTAACCTCTAAATGTGACCAGTCATGCTGGATCTGGAACCGAGGGGCGCTCTGATTCCTCTGCGGGTTTAATCCACTTCAGCGGGATGTGTCAAAACAGCAGAGCACCACAGGAAAATAAAATACATGAGGGCAGTGCCCTGCCTTAAAACATCACTGGTCCAATGATTGCTTAGGGTTAGGTGGGGTTGTAGCAACCTGAGTTATTTCTCAGGGTTTTTCCACTCCTAATTTCCAGTTCCCCTGGACTGAGGACTCAAAATTGCTTAGTAGCATGAGTCTTTTGCTCCTTGTTTGCACAGAACAACCAGACTATAACATAAAACTTTTATTCCAGAGCCAAACATGTATTCAAAACATTAGCTCCAGCAAAAGAAACAATCAGACACAAGAGCTTTCTGTTCCATTCCCAACAGTACACTTAGTAAGAAGAGAACGACTTTATCAACAAGCAGTAAAAACCTTCGTTTCCCATGTCTGAAAGAGATTTCATTAAATGCTTCCCTTCACTAGGTGCAGATCATTATATCTCTCATAGACTGTAAGCAATGTGAGCCTGTGTCTGCACAAGAAGGCCTGAGCCCTGACTGACAGCTCTAGGAATTACAATAAATACCACAGGAACACAAGCAATGCTTTCAGGGGAGTCCACTCCAATGACACGGAGTGCTTTCTCGCAAAAATACCCCCAAAACCCAAACAAACAAAACAAAAAAAACCTAAACCTGGTAAAGCTCTGCTTAATGTTGTTTCTCGGAAAAGAGTTTTAAGAAAAATACTAATTCAGCAAAGACACTTTCCACTTATTTATGCCTGCAGTATTCAGCCTCCGCGGCAGCACCTGGGGCTGACCTGAGGGCCGGCTCCCCCCGCCAGCCCCAGGCAGACCCACACACAGCCCCAGAAGGCTTCTCACCTTCAGCGACTCATCCTTAGGCCAGCAAGAGTGCAACAACGGAGCTCCCTGTCCGGCTGGGCCAAGCCCGAGCCTGTGCTTCCCCCCCTGCCTGCCCAATCCAGCCCCCTCAAAACAAATGCATGGATTTCAAATATCTGCCAAATCCCTCCTCGCACCGGTGATGGGAAGCTGCCTGAAATTTCTCAAAGGGTTCGGCTGTATTATTCATGCACTGATGGACTCCTTGGCAGTGATAAAGGCCACAGTGATGGTGAAAAAGCTAATTCACAGCCTAAGAAGGATTAATCTTGCTACTGTAAAATGTCTTCACTACAGTGAGAGTTAGCTGCTCATGGGACAGACGTAAGCTGGAGTCAGACCAAGTACATGCAGCAAATTATGCTTTTCTTGCAAAGACAGAAGAGGACAAATAAATTTCAAGGCAGTCAGTTGAACTAAATTCTTTGCTACATTTTTTACCTAGAGAGCAGTGATACCCCAAAAAGTGTGAGGGTCCTACTTTACTCTTCCTGCTCCATCCCCTCCCACACTCAAAACTGCCCCGAGCAATGACCACAGTCCCAATTCAGGCACCATTCAGGGTAAGCAAGGAAAACCTACCTGCAGCTCCCGTACTAATGAAAACTGTCTTAAAAGATAAGATTCAATCTTTTCTGACCCATTTGTACTTCTCATCTGCAGATGAATTAGTCACTAATAGATAAGACTACTTTCTGCTACACCTACAACACGGCTATCCACCATAGCTCCCTCCCAGACACAAAAGCTGCAGTCATTCCCCATGGATGGGGGAAGATCATCCAGCACTAGAGTACAACTCAAACCCAATCTACCACCATTTTCACCAAGCGACCACATTACAGTTCACATTGATGCAGCACACCAGGGGAGCCTATATACTTAAACACTTGCACTCAGTTTCCATGAAAGGTCTGTAAAACAGCAAAAAGCAACTTGCAAACTTCTGTTCAATTCCTAATTTCTTCCCAGTCCTGGCCCTTTTTAAGTAGTGTGGCCTCTAGAAAGGAATGTGAATATTGCAGGTCTGAGGCAGCACTGGCAGGGAAAGGACCAGCAGGACACCTGCCTGAGGAGGCTGAAGTCTATCACTAGAGTTTTTTAGGCTGCCAGAATCAGGTCAACAAAGAAAATGCAGATGCACTATTACAGTCGTAATATTTTGTATTTTAGCTTATTTTTTATTGCCTCAAGGCATGTTTAAATACTATCTCTGAATAAACACTAGTAGAAGTTGTATGTCTGCATGAAGGAATAGCTATATCCCTTTCTTTGATGCCAGCCAGCACCATTAAAACACTCCACAGACACCCACATTTTAAGAGAAAAGAAAGCAAATGGAAAATAGTTCCATACTGAAATACTGAGTGATCCACTCAGAGGCTCTTAATGCTACTGCTCTGATTGCCCTTATCTGCTAGCAGAGACAAAGGAATGCAATTTGATTGTGCATTTCTAAGATGAAATTATATCCCACTCTTTCTATCTTTCTTAAGCATTTGCAGTTTTTCAGAAAATGCCATCAACAGTATAAATCTCCTGGGCCTAATACAACGGACAAAGTCAGAGTAATCAATTCTTATTTATTAATCAGCCTCTATCATGATGTTCCATAATCATTATACTACAGTTTAGACACAATAATAATGAAGCTAACAGAACTAATGCAATTTGCGATGAGTAAGATGTTGGCAGGCAATGGCAATAACATTTCTTGATAATAATACAGTAAGGCAAATAGATCTTGGTCATAAGAAAAGATATTAAAATGGACAAAAACACACTAGGGAAAGCAGATTTTAGATGTACATATTTTCAAGTTATTAATTTAAAAAAATAATGAAGATAATAATGTTAGAGAACCAATCTGCATCACCAGAAAGGAAGGGTTTAGGGTTATATAAAATCACTTTTACTCTCAAGAAGGCAGTAACAGCATTTGAACATTCTCACAGGATCTAAATGCACAGTGAGCGTCAGATGAAGGAAAAAATGAACATTTCTCTCGGAAGAAAATTCTTTAATTACAAAGTAGTCTGCCTGGAATTGTGCCATGGAAAGCTTGCAAATTCTGGCTATTTGTCCACAGTAAAAACAAGAGCCACCTCCTAAAACTCTTTGCTACTTAGTCCTCCTTGCCTGTGCGAATAGAAAAGCTTAAAAAATGGGTAAGGGAGAAAAGCACAAAGCAAGGAATGATACTTAGATCCTTGGGAGCAAAGTCTACTGCAAACGACACATTGCTGGGGGTGCTTTTAGTTCTCAAAAACATCCTTGTTCCAATGATCAGAGGAATTCCTGGGTGAGAGGGATCACTGCACCACAGAAGACACAGTTCAAAGGGACAGCAAGCCACACAGAATAATTCTGTGGCAATATGACCCCTTGAAATGCTCCGAGAAGCATAGACCTGCACCTTAAAAATCTCAACTACTAAAAAAGACAGGGTGGAAAAAAAAGGAAAAGAAAGAAAAAAAAACTTGTTTATAATAAAGACTACATTCTGTAGCAATTTCCTAGATTCCTGGGGTTAGAAATCTAGATTGCCAATGGATAAGTGAGCCTTAAAATCACATCCCTGCTGACAAAAATTCATTTCTTATAACCGTCTCCATTTACCGGAATGTTGAATCTTTCCCATGGGGAAGGAACAAATGAAAATGTTATTTCTCTGCTCATGAACTCATACCTTTCTGTCTGCTTTTCACTGTTGGCAATTTCATTCTCTTCCAAATTTGACTAAAGCCCGTGACCTGGGGGAAATAATGTCTATATAATAATCTTCTGAAACTCTAATTCTGAGTCATGTTTTTTTGGATGTTGCCTCGCACTTTATGAAAATTGCACTGAGCTATGAAATGTAAGTGATGTGATGTCTCTGCCTTAACATAATCATTTTGTCTGGTGAACATGTTGCAAATAATAATAATAATAATAAAAAGGGAGTCTCCTTTGAAAGCAACAAAAATAAAATAAAATTAGAAAAAAAAAAATCCATGCCTAATGGCAAAAAAGATGTTGCGGCACCCTGTTCCATAGGTTTTATTTTCACTGCCCCATGGAAACAACTATTCACAACTGGTAGCAAATTAATGGTGTGAGAGAGGCAAGCAGAAACATCATGGCACTGTGGCTGAGCAGCTTAATAGCCCTAAAGCTCCCTTGACTGTGTGCTTCAGGGGACCTTACTAAATCCTGGCACAAAGTGTCACATCAGCACTTTGCTCCCAGTGCCTTGGCCTGGCTGAAACCCCACATTTGCATATGGGGAGAAATCAGAAAGAAGTTCATAAAACACCAAATGCCTGGAAAGCAGAATTATTGGCTGGGGTCTCTTGAGCAGCTTGCTGAGCAAACTCAGCAGTGGGGATGTTTGCAGTTGATCAACTCTTCCCCCAAAAGCAGAAATAACCACAGTATCTGTTTATTGGATCCACAGCCACACACCGGCTGCATCCTTTCCCGGCTCTATAAATCTATACAAACAAAGCTGTACATTACCAGATGTTTATTTTATTTTTTTATCCGCACTGACCCATAAAATCTACAATACAGTAGATCAAATTGTGGAAATCGTTAAAAACTTGCTCTAAACAAAACTGGTACTGCCATATGTCTTGGGCCTTCCTCCATGTGAAGCTCCACTTAGCTCCACAGGTGTAAATCTAGAATAACCCCATTTAGATCAACAGTTATTGCACATCTGCAGAGATGCAGCTTATGGGTGTTGGAATCTGGTCTCTGATGTTTCCAGGATGAATAAAATATATATGTATTTTTTATATATATATCCAACTGAGAAAAGCAAAACAAGTGAGGAATGCTTTATTGGTTGCAAAAGAAAAGCCTGGCAAAGACAAGCTGAGAAATTTTAACCGATATACTTGAACATTAGATTTGCAATGAATTGAAGCACACAGCAATGCATGTTTGCTGCCAGGCAAATATCCCATAAGTAAGATTTTTACAGTGCATCCTAAATCTGCAAATTGGTAGCTATAAAGCGCATCTTGAATCGTCAAAAACAGGGGGAACTGACAGCCCAGACCTCAGACAGCGAACAACATCTCCTAGTGTCTTGTGGAAATTCATTTTGTCACTCTGTTGCCATCTGAAAAGAAAAAAAAACTCTAGGAGGTGTATCCTACATGAACTCGGACAGACTGTGATCTCTGATCACAGAATTGAGGCAGAATTCTGGGTCCCTATTACCTTTCAGGTTTTACAAGTTGCCCCATTTTTCTGTGGCTATTTTGTGATGAATTAAAGCACTTAATGTACCTGCACTTCTGATAGTAGCCTAAGACTATCATCACAGAAAGCAAATGTATGTGTCTGTGTATGTGTGTCCATATGAGTGAGGGAAAGAAAAAGCATGACAGTGTGGGTGTCCCTAGGGACATAAAAAGTAATGGAAGAAGATGATGTAATAGTTACTGAAGGAGGACCCTCATCCCTGGTCTACTGCATGATAGCACTGAGTTCAAACGTAGGTCCTGAACTAAAAGACCAGGTCACTGAACTCCTGCAGACCTCCACAGTGTAATCAGTCTGATTTCTGCAAAACAAACCTTGGAGCAGTGAATCTCCTTTAAATACCCTGCAAGTCCTGCGTATCACTCAAAGCGCTCAGGCAGTGGGTGACCACTGAAGCCACCAAAGAAACACAAACAGCCCCACTGACTCAGAGATAGCACATCTGAGGCAAAGCTCGTTACCCTAACAAATGCTTTACCATTGTCTTCTGCAGTTTTCAACCAGGCCTAGAATGAAAAACAGTTTCTCAGTTTTATACTAATCATCTCCTCCATTTGCCTTCCACACACACGAAGTTTAGTTGTGAAATTTTTTCCTAAAGCACCTTTAGATCCTTGGATAAAATCTGACTGAGAAGTGCACACTCTTAATTTGTTGTTGTTAATAGTGGTGCTGTAATGAATTTTAAAAAAAAAAACCAAAAAAACAAACCAACACCTTACAACTTTCTTACATGACAGTGGTAAAAGGTTCATTTTAAATAATCAAGAAAGAAATAATTTCCATTAGATAAAGCAGTCAATAGCATCAGAAATGTGGTTGCAATTACTTGTTGCGCTTTACAATGAAATCCTTGTAGTATAATAACCACAAGATGATGAAACACATTTTGTCTCCATTTCACATGACTGACCCCAATTTTGCCAAGGACATCTGAACACATTTAACATACTGAAATCTTCCATTAGGATAATGAAAATACACATTATTGAATTCTGTATTTGCTTTATAGTGCTACAAATAGCAAATTCAATCTTTCTTACTTTTGTTGGAGACTACACCTGCATAATTGCTCACATTTCTCAGAGGCTGAAATAAGGTACAAAATGAAGAAAGAGGAAGATGTTGACCCCACAATCCATTATGCAGCACTTATGTGATTTTAGTTGCTGTATGTGTTGAGTAAAAAGATTGCTTATAACCTAGCAAGCTACAAAAGATAAACAACTATCCTCCACAACCTATTCTAAAACAAATAAACTTTGATGTACCATGCATAGTTAACAATAGGTGCTGGAGTGCTCCCTCGAAAGGGAGCAACTGCCAGAGTTCACAGTCATGGAGTGAAATTCAACTTTGCTTCGAGGTACAAATATCTTGCATAAAAATCGCTGTCTCATCCACAAGCTAGTATGGAACACATGGTCAGACTTTTTGCTGTCCTTTTTAAGATGGGAAACTTCAGTCACAGAAAACTCCTATCAAAGTCAGTCGCAGCTTTTACCTGTTCAGTGCTGACGACGCCTACCTTGTATTTGGTCCCATGTCCAAGTCTGCTTTGCATACAGCAACTTGCTTTAGTGGGAGACATTTTCATCCCTTTTCTTATCCATAAATCTCAAACCACTGAAATGGAAGCCCCATGACTGATATGCCCAGGGCAACATGGAGAATTGATTTATATCAGAGAAAAAAAAAAAACAACAAAACCCAGTCCTTCGGGCTCCTGATTGAATACCATAAAGATGAGGCCTTTAGACTACTGGATATGATAAATATTTCTGACGTTTTTTTTAAGCCCGTGGCTCAGTATTTTCCTTTCATTAGCTTTAAACTTCACTGCAGTGCTAGGATCATGAGTCATACTTGCAGAGTCCCGAACGTTTCATTTGGCTTCAATTTTGGTGGCTGGTACTCAGATACCAGAAGTCAAATAAAACAGCCAGCCACCACCCCATTCCTCTCCAGAAGCAATGCTTCAGGTGTAGTCACTTTTTCTCATTCAAAAATAAGAATCCATTCATGGATCACAGCTTTCACTTGTTAAAGCCTGTTCAATGTAATCTTCTGAGACATGTACATGTTATGTATTCTACCGTCATTTCTCAAAACAGTGTTAAGTCTGGATGGCAATGAAATTTGGATCATCAGTGTCAACTCATCTCAACAAAAGTGTGTCCCTGGCCCCATGTCGCCCCACCACAATTCAGAATCTCAAAAGATGCTCTGTGAATATGAGGACTTTAATCTCAGACAATTCTGTTTGGATACACAGAAAGCTTTGGTGTTGAAAATTACAACACAAGTTAACAGGAAAGGCATCAGCACTCTGACTGCGATCCCAGCATCTTTCTGCTGCTGTACTTTCCTGAAAGATGGGTATGAACCAGCAACAAAATTCACAGTCCAGAGAGGAAGTCCAACTTTTCAAAATTCCAGATAACCGTTCTCTATATTGCTAGCCCAGGTCTGGTAAAAATACTGCAACATAACAAGGAAGGAGTGATGTTAAAGGATGTTGCAGCCTCTGGACTCAAGGCACCTCCATATCAGTCAAACTTCCCCTAGATCAGCTGATGTGTCAATCAAATTTGAGTATGTACCACCAATGCACAAGGACCAATAAGGCATATATAGATCAGCAATGTGCACAAAAGTTTTGACATAAGCCATGTCTTTTCTTGTGGAAGCTGGAGGCAGAGCACTCTATCTACACTAATAATTCAGTGTACTCCTATGACAAGATGTTCTAGATGCTGATCTATTTTAGAGTCATTTTTTTCTGCACATAGTGATAGAAGAGATGGAGAGGACAAAAATGTACCACTCGTGACTTATAGCCTCTTCTAAAGATAGCAGATTTCACTGTTGTTTATACTGCATGACTTTGACCTTGTGCAACCACATGGCACTACAGCAGCAACAGGGAGGCAGTGAAAAAAAAGAACTTCCTCACAGAGTCTAATGCTTTTTAGTTACCACAGACAAATGTGTAATTGCAAACATCTAAATACATAGCACTGAAGACCCTGGAAAGCAAATTGTCTTCATTTGTGCTTATGTGTGTTTTGAATCTCACTATCTGATCTCTAATGCAACCATTCAGCTTTATTTTAAAAGCAAAACTGTTACTGCGTATAACAGTCTGGAAGATCTATTAAAACTTACAGACTCTGGTTTTCTGGCTTTCATCAGAGTGCCAAATTTACCTCTATCTACTTCATCTGAAGGAAACTGAGCTACAACAGCGATACATTTGGAGAAGATCCTTTCAAAGCAAAAACCTGTTCCATAAAACACAGAATCTGAGCTGTGACTGAAATGTTGGCTGGATTTCTGAAACCATTCAAGTTAAATGGATTGATTAAAAAATAATTTCCACCAAGGAAATTCAAGTTAGAATGGTTCTGTAGCAGTCACTTTGAGTGATGAGGGATGTATTCTCCATGCCATTACACTACTTGTATTACAGTGTAGTTCTATCTATTCCACTGTTTACTAATTCCAGTTCAACGGAGGTGATCAAAATTAGAGTCAATTGAGTCTGATATAAAGAAATTCTCAGATTTCTCCACTCCATTAACATCAATTTCTGCACTCCATTAACACCAGTTTTATTCTGGTGTAACTGCATTGATTTCAAAGGAGTTACACCACCCTGATGTCGGTGTTAAAGAAACAGAAAATCAGACCCTATTTCTTGAATAATTTTATTCTGGAAAAGATTGCTTTCCTCAGACAATTAATGCAAAAGTGATATAGCAAGAAATGCACAAATATACTTGTCAAATGCAATAGCTGAACAATCTAGCAGATAAGAACTCTATTTAGGTTCTGACCCAAAGCTTACTGAAGTCAGTGGCTTTTACATCAGTCCCTTTACTCTCTCTTTAACCAAAGTTAATATACCCAGTAACAAGGATGCTGCAAGTTGCCAAAAGCAGCTGCTGTGCAGGGCTAAATGGATTGACCGTTGAACTCTAGTTGCTGAAAACAACTGAATTGAGAAAGACACGTCAGCTCTTTCCACTGTTGTCCACTTTACACTAAGCTAGTAGTTCCCACACAAATCAGATTCAAAGACGTGGAACTCCATAGTACAGCAATCTATGACAGTATGCAAGATTTTATGTAAGCATGAACACTGACACACATTCGTGCAGACACATAAATATCAACTACACGTATCACAGAAGATGATCTGGTCTATTAACTTCAAGTCACTGAGAATTATACGTACTGAGATCAAAGAAGGATGTGCATGGACTTCAATATGCTTTAAATCAGGCCTAAAATAAAGAGATCGGTAGGAGTGAAGTACAGTAGCCTCTTAAATATTTCAAACACTAAAGCTTAACAGAATGAAAATGTGCCATAGTAGTGCTATTCCTAGAAAACACACACACCAGTCTGTATGCATATGGCTCTGAATAAACAGTTGACAATCTCTGCATTCACTCTGAAGCAATTGCTTAAAGAAAAAACTTATCCGTGACATAAATAAACCAGTAGAGTAAATTCCCCAAAGTGTCAGCTTTTCTATTATTGATGCTTAATATTTTAAAATAAAATCAAGTATGATTAATCTTCTTGTGTAACTATAACGAATGGAAAGAAATCACTGGCACAATGCATTAGTGGTTATCAAAAACAATCAACTGCAGTTTCGACATTCAACAAAAATGGGTGGATGATACTAGTGGAAAGAATAAATGGAAAACTGATCAGAAGATACGGAAGAATCTCTCTATTTTTAATGGAAATACATATGAAAATATCATTAAAGCTAACGCTGCTTAGTATGCAGTACTGATGTTGCTGAACCAAAATACATCGGTATTGAAACTGTCTCTTAT
>NW_020799124.1:10378067-10481228 GCF_003259725.1 Athene cunicularia | reverse complement strand
ACCCCCCCCCAAAAAAAAACAACAGACAAACAAAAACACACCAAAAAAACCCTTGAAATGGGTTTGATGGTTTACTTCGAGCTCTAGTTCCACCAAATCTGAAAAAAAAAAAAAAAACAAAACCAAACCACCTAGCAGAATACTCTGATTCCATCCATTCCCACTGGGTGTAATACTTTAAATACTCTGAGTAGAGCACTGCCCCTTCAGTCCTAATTAGGGATTAAAGGGCTCCTGTAATGAAAATAAATGTGTATTGCAATCACCATGAGATGGTTCTCAATCAAACACTGCCACAGAACGAAAACAGTGCATTGTTTCTGAGGTCAAATAACATTTTTTAAAGAGCCTGACTATGCAAAGCTTTACTTACATCCCTAATGCATCCCGCGTTGTCCTGTGGAAACCAACAAACCTGCCTGCAGCGTTGTGCAAGACTGATTTCTTATCCGCTTGCTATCTGTTGTTGTGGTTGTATTTTAAGCAACCCCTCATAGGCACATGACCCTCCAGAAGAATGCAAGGTAGGATAGCTGCTGAGAATGGAATCAGTGGCTGACCGATACCACAAAGTCATAATCCGTAACTGGTTAGGAAAAGAAACAGGCATGACCACATACAACTGCAATAATGAGAAAAATGTTCAGGTAATTGTAATTAACTGCCACCTCACTTCAGTCTGTTCACCGCAAAATAAAATGTCTTTCTGTCAGACGGGTTGACCAGTTTAAATTCATAATCACACAGGAATACCAACCAGTTTAAATAATACAGATTAACTAACGATGCACAAAAGTTACCAAGTTTGTGTATGGAAGTGCAGGTCTTCCAAGACTGTATAAATACTCAAAAAAACAAACAAAAAAAGCAAAAAAATCAGCATTTTCTTTTTACAGTAGAAAAATGTTTTAAATCAAAATAAATGCTTAATTCACATGGAAACATAAAATCCACCGTATTAGATTCAGCAGTATTATATCAGAAATGCAAAAGTTGTGTTTCAGTATTAATGCCAGCAAGGCTTGAATTTGCATGTAATTTACAATCACTTCCTTCAACAAATGTCTTCATTTAGTATTATTATGAGTTTGGCATGACAAGATTCTTACAAATCACTTTGTATCAGGAAGAACCAGTAAGAAACCCACCATTTATTTGGAAATACTGCAACAGACACGATTGGGTGAGAAGGTATAAACATGGTTTATGTTTAGGGGGTTGTACATTACTCAAGCGTACTAGTGTCACATGCAGATTAGGAAAATTATTGGTTCTGTTTGGATAGTGTTCACAATATGCTGCACCCAAATACATGGAAAATGTAGTTCCTCCTCTCAAGGAGATTACAGTCTAAATTGCTTCTCTTGTACAAGGCAAGTGACAAAGCCAGGCGAGCGTTGGACGGCACTAAAGGGAGGTCAGGTAGCAGCATATGAGCCAGCCAGCTTTGCAAACTGCAGTAAGCTTTCACAAGCCAGGCTGTCAAGAAAGGGACTAAGAGCTCTGATTTGCATGCAGTGATAGATTAAAATCAGACGGCCAAAGTAGTTACCATCCCCTACACTGTCTACTCCATTCCCCTGATGGCAGTTGTCATCCTGCCACAGCAGAGACAACTGAATGGCTCATGAAGCAGCTTCTGGAGTGCTCAAGTTTTCAGCTTGGAGTATTATGTCTCCAATTTGAGTTTAACTTAATATGCTTTAGAATTCATTCATTCATCTGCCTTGCAGAGGAGGTAATCTCCATCACAAGGGCAGGACAGACAGCTTGAGGGCCATAACCTCTTCAGCTGTTTTTTGCCTTTAATTTGACACAGCTTGCAAGTCAGGGACCTCAGGCAGGACCTAAGTCATATGGCTGGATTTCAACAAAGCACTTAGGACCAATGAAATCTGTGGAACAACCAGTGATTACAGTCAAGCAGGTGCCTAAAAGCTTAGCCGGATTGAGATCATTTAACCTAGACCAAGACGCTGGACTTATCTTTACAGCTCAGTCGACAAAATTCATCCATCAGATGAATAGAGTGTTGCCTGTACCAGTCTGTATATTAAATATTAACATTTACTTGAGTAATTTTAGATTCTTATATAGAAGTGCTATTCTGAATGAAAAGCTGTAACAACAAATATCGCAAAGATCAGACATTTCCACTAAACAGGCCGGGACTGTAAATGCAATATAAATCAGAAGAGAATGTAGGATTCTTCCAGCCTTTATCATCCACACTAAATTTGCAGACTGCAGATACTGAAACACTTCCTCATTTCGAAAGAAGTCCATGCAAGTACCACATGCTGTGAAATATTATCTTAAGGGAGTTGTTTTGATAAAAACAAATGGCCAATCCTAAAGATTAATGCTTCATATGATGTATTCAGGTTATTAATCCCACCTTCTTCTTTCCACTGGCCCCGGTAGTGAATGTTTTCTGGAAAACTGCATGGAGCCAGATGGTTAACTATTGGAAATCTATACTAAAAAGATTAATGTTACCCCATGACAGGGATCAGTCATTTGTAGAGATTTCCTAATACAAACGGTGACATTTGTTTATTCAGACTGGCTGGATGAGCCATACTCTGAGGAGAGCCTAATTAGTTCTCAAAGATTTTCAAAACATTGGGGCCCAGCTGCTGAGCTGCACTTCAACATCTGAAAGAAAATTACACACGTAAACAGACATACAAGTAACAAAGACATCCAGACAGACAGATATGAGTGACTGCTCTTCAAGCTGCCTTTGAGTTGTTAATGCTAACACAGTATGTGGAAAGACATCGGTACCCAGCGCGAGTTAAGTACTTACAAGTGGCCACTGGAAAGACTCCAGTGCCAGTCGCAGTGATTAAATATTACAGTCCTGGGTGCCATTTCTCTTTAGACAGAAGAGCTGTGTGTAGCTGTAGTCTGAACGCCTACCTACACCGATCAGTCTCAACACCAACCCACTCTAAGGCACAGTAACAAATTCCAACCATCTTCATATCGTGCTTTTATGTGTAAACTAAACATACTGCAAGGAAGATGAGTATGAAAGAAACAACTGCGTCTTACATTAAAGTTTCAAAGTGTGAACAGTACTTACTAAATTTCACAGTAGCCCTTTTTCCAGATGGATAAAAGAACCAATATGTCCAAGGCCACTGTAATTTCCAAACCACTTAGATTAAACCCCCCTGCATTCAGGGAAGCAGTGAAGCACATGCTTTAAAGTGAAGCACACACTTAAATCCCATTGACTTCAGTTATGCATGTGTGCTTACACGCTCTCCTGAATAAAATGGATGTAAGCATGTGTTTAAACTTGAACCTATGCTTTGTTGAGATGAGACTGTGAAGAGAGGAGAGTGAAATTTAAACCAATGTGAGAAACACTGCTTTTATCACTAAGCAACAACGCCTTTCCATCAGCAGAGAACATACCTAGGTGTTTGGGGGAAAAAAAAAATATCTACATACAAGTGCTTTTCTTTTCCTTCAAAAGGATTTAAGAGGTGAAAAAAGCAAAAGAAAAGACATTAAAATTGAACATTTTTATATAAACTATAGAAATGCTCAATTCGTCAATATGAAATACAGAATCTTGGCTGAGGCCAGAACAGATGTTAACTTTACAAAGAGCTGTTGCAGTTGAAGGTATTGCAGCCTCCCTGCTGGTTGTTCCTGCTCCTCCGTCAGAAGTTACTACATGAACAGTGCAGGGATCACGTGAGAGCACCTTCAGACACCACAGACAAAACCAACCACATTACCTTAAAAAAGCAAAATACTGGAGTTGTGGTTAATTCTATCCAGCGCTGCCTGGTGAAGAAGATGCAGGAGCACTCACAGTAGAGGTAGGAGACATCAGCTGGCGAGAGCAACTACGGCTGACTTGGACACGTCCGCAACATTCACATGCATGCGCCATACTTCATAGCAATATATCGTGATTTCTTTCAAAAACTAGCACCTGGCAAATAGGACCAATTGAAAAACTGGTGTCTCAAGGAGCATTAAAATTATTTGGATTGGTTTTGGGTGTAAAAAAAGGTCAGCTGTAATGGGCTAGGCTAAGGGAAGAAACAAATTTAAGAACACCTGAAAATATCAGTTTTGTTGTGTATTATCTCCAAGAGCAAAACAGGCAAAAAATAAACCACTGCCAACAACAAAAAATAAGTACTTTCCTATTAAGTTACACAGAAAAATATGATTTGTGAAGTATGTCGGTCCCTATACATCTAGTGACCACATTATTACTTGCTAAATAAGAGAGACCAGGTCACCAGCTGGAATAAGCTGGCACAGCCCTGGTGGAGCCAAGGGAACTAGAGTGGTCAACACAAAACCTGAAACTCTGGTACTACACTTCGACAGTTTTTCTTTTTAATTCTGTGCCTTTTCACATCCATAAACACACTGAATAACTACTATGGACAGCAACTGGCTCCTGATTTTTAAGACCACACAGTTATTCACACATATTTCTGTGTGATATCCTTTCCTCTCCAGTGTGTTTTTTTAATTTTCATCCCAAACTTCAAAGTTAACTTAAGTTATGAGGTTTTTCAGACAAGGACTGTTAATGTACATATATAGAAACTAATGAAAGGAACTCTCAGCCTCTTGCTGAGATCCTGCCGTAGTACCAAAATAGAAATCATTCTGGCTCTATATAGAAATTTAAACCAATATGCTTTGCACATCTTCCCAAAATCACCTCCCCTTTGATCCTGTATCAACTATGCCATATGTGTGATTCATGATGCAGAAAAATATTTTCTTCCAATATATATGCAAAATCTTCATGAAACAAAGTGTGATTAACTAAAGTTAAACCAAGTCACCTTAATTTGGAGAAGTATGAGCTTTAAAAATAGGTATTTAGTAAGAAACTGAATTTCTAAGTAGTATACCTCTTGGTGGTATAAATATCTGACATAGACTTAATCAAGAGCGCATCTTGGAAAAAATATTAAAGTAGCATACAATTTGATACCACTGCAAAAAAGCAATCAGAGCAGAGCATGGCAATAAATTAATAGAAAAAGTTATATATCCAAACCAGACTAAAAGTAATTTTGTAAGTCAGCAGTAAAAAGTTAAATAAACACTAATTTAATCTGTTCTAGATGCAGCAGTCAATAGATGAAATGCTTTACTGCTCTCTAACTGTATGAACAGAGTCAGCTGACACAAAAACTGAAAAAAATAAA
Organism: Athene cunicularia; assembly: GCF_003259725.1. NCBI lineage: Eukaryota > Metazoa > Chordata > Aves > Strigiformes > Strigidae > Athene > Athene cunicularia. Next base: position 10,476,024 of record NW_020799124.1, on the reverse strand, counting down.
GAAGGGAAAAACACATCCCTATTCAGGCCCTAAGCGTTGTGGAAAGCAGGAGCACAGATACACCGGAGAGAAACAGACCTCCTGGGTCAGGGAAGCTGTTTTTCAAGGGAAAACTGCAAAAGGGAGTTTCGATGCATTGACCTCTAGATAATAATTGTGACCTATTTTTACCATGCTGCCTTTCTATGCACTTTTAGGCAGCACAATCATCCTTTTATAGGGAACATGCATTTCACATTCCTCTGGGGTATGCACAGAAAGGAAATGATTAGTTCCTCCAAAGGGGTATCCTATATCAGAAGCAACAAATTTCCTGGCAATGTGGAATGAGGAAGAGAACGATGGAAGAAACAGAACAGGGTGTCAGTGGAATTTCTAGGGATTACCACTTCTCAAAAACCCCTGTTTCAATTGTTCGCATACATATTCATCATTAACATCAGGTGGAGGACTTGATTCATGAAGGTCCCTAGAGAGGACCTGGAGAAGTTTGAGGCAACAAGGCTACCAATAGCAAAAGAATTAATTTCACGTCTGAAATCATATACACAATTGAGCGAATGACAGCATGAGTATCACAGCTATCTCATATGCTGTCTGAAGCTTGCTTTAGCTTTCTAAACAAGGTGCAGCTAACTTACCTTCAGATAAACATCCTAGATGAAATTTTCAATAAATAATAAAGAGGACTTAGTTATTATCACTCCGGGCATTTATACTGCAGATAGGCAAGTAAAAGGACTTTATGACCGAGCCGAAAAATGAATGAAGAGCAAATTCATAGTAGGTTAATGAAAATCAGACAATGACAGCTAAGCAGAGGAAAGAAGAAGAAAACACTGGGAACTGAGCTGCAGAGTGAAAGCAAGGAGCAACAACTGACCATATAACCAACAAAATTAACAGTCTTAGGCTTTGATTCTGCAAGGTACCTAAGCACATGCCTGTTGTGTAACACATCTCACTCAGCTCCCTGTGTCTAAAGCCAGGCACAAACTTGATAAAACTGTTTCCAGGTCAACTCAACAACAGCGTTCTTCAAATACTTCCTTTAAATAAATGAATGTAGACATTTGGACACTGATGGTTTTCTTGTTAAACACAACAAAACCTCCACTGATTCAATCAGAATAAAGTCCTCTGAACCAATGAAGAACTCTATAAGAAAGAATATGGTGATCAGAGGGCTGCTAAGTGGTCTCTTGCTATGAATTCATAATGATGTTGTCCTTTGATTTACTGTTTCTATACTGCAGGTAATTTAAGTAAGCAATATGTACTTAGTAAACCCAAACCATAAAATAACCTGTAAACTACTGGGAAACACTGGGCAAACAAAAGATTCTAGGGATGAATGAGGAAAGCTATTAAGAAACAGAGTGGGAATCACAAGGAAGGCTGTTTCTTTTCCTTTCTCAGGGTCAAGGAGTGCTTCTACCACAGAAGAAAATACAGTGTCATGAGGTGTCATTGCACTAATACAACAGAGAGCCTTCAAGGAAGACACTCTGCTTTTGCTAGCGTTTGCAGGACTATTTTTTTTTTTTAACAACATTAAATTTGCATTAGCTTGGATGGGGAAAAAGGATGGCATATAAAGGGAGAGAGGGTTGAATTAATATTCATAAGCAACATACTGGAAGAATGTAGAAGGAGTGATTTGAGGGAGCTGGGAAAGGGAAAGGAAAGACAGCCATTAGTACTAGAGACCTCCTGCATAACATGCTCTGCTCTCAAACAAGAATTGCAATGTCTCTTCCCCATCCACACTAAATATCGCCCTGCTCTGAACAGCTTTTGGATTCCCCACTCCAGGGCACTCCAGGGAGGAAACTGTTTTGGCTGAAGTTCGGCAGGAGCAGGTGGCATTCACCAGCTGCAAGTAATTTTGCTCTTGTTGGCACCGCAGCGGTTCTTGGACTTCTCACAGTTTGTGTTCAGTGGGGAAGGGGGAATGGGGAGGGAGCAAACAAGTCCTCGGTGGTGTTTAACAGCATCCCAGGCTTCACGGCTGCCTCTTCCAAGCTGGCAACCCTAAGCACAGAGCAGAAGACATAATGCTTTCAGAAGGTGCCTGCATGGATGTGCCAGCATGGGGTTCAGGTTTGCTTGTGCTTCCGTTCTCTGCTGCACATCGCCTCTGACACAGCTGCCACTTCAAGGTGGAAACAATCCTGCAAGCCAGATGTTAATATTGCGGAGGAGGCAGGAAGAGAGAAGAGGAGCATGGCTTATCACCAGGTGTAAGCGATCTCTCTGCAGATGGACTCGCTAGCATCAGAGCCTTTCAGACAGCCCCAAAACACATTCCTTTTCCCAGCATCTGTGCTGCCAATTCTCCAACATCTATGTGTGCGTGTGCTTGGGTGTCTACAAAAACAGGTGGGGTTTTTTGCAGTTGGAAAATTTCTGGGGCTACTGCTGTGCAAAGGCACGGTAGTACAAACACTTCAATTATTACCTTTAGCGTCATATTTCATCAAAGAAAAGAAAGCGGAATCTGGATACCATAAGTGTGGCAATGCCATTAGACTGTTTGTCTGAACTTAGTTATTTCCATCTCCAGAAGTCATCTGAGAAATCAAAAGGTAAGCATGGGAGCAGGAGGAGGGAGAGGGGGCAGTTCTCCTCCCTTCTCCATTTCTCATCAGAGCAGAGGGAACTCAAAATTGCAAGAGCATCTCTTCTAGGAGAATTTTTTTTAAGTGTTTTGAAAATCTTAAATCCCTCTCTTTTCTTTCTACCTTTTCTTTAAACTGTGCACCGTGAAAACCCTTCCATCTGGCGTCAGTAATGATTCCTTGAAACTGCAACATATTCCTCTTGAATTCACTGATACACCCAACAGTCCAGCCCTTCGTTTGAAAGGTTTCTTTCATTTCCAAATGGCACAAGTCTCAACATGTGCTATACTGATGACACTCCACAGATGAACTTCACTCTCTGAACCAGCCTGGCACACACACTTGCACAGGGTTGAACAGTCGTTTTTTCCCCTCCAAGCTCATCTTTCATCACCATCTCTGACAGACACATCCTCCTTGATAAAGATTAACACTTTGATAATGAAGTTATCTCATGATCTTTTATTATAGCTGGTGTCTGTTCTGCCATTTAACAACCATCTCTTTTCACCTGCTAAGGGGGAGCAATTAGTCGATGCTGTTAAGAAGTTCTACCACAGTAATAGCTAGAAATCTATTTACCAATGTGCACAAATGCACAGGTAGGCACTGTCTCTGTGCTGAACAGCACTGTTATAGGTCACTGAATAAAATGAACAGCTAAACCACTCAAAATAAATACTCATTTAAATGACACTGTCTTCATTCACAAGCAAGTGATTTTCACAGATTTTTCCTACAAATTCTTTTACAGTGATGCTACACAATATGGCCAACTCTGCTGATATTATATGCCAACCTTGAATATGTACCAAAAGCAAACTCAGTAATGCAAAGAGATCTGCTGGAAAACCCTCTAGTGAACGGTTGCCATCTTGCAGCAAAGCTAGAGAGCAAGCTCCGCCGTAATGAAAACTGCACTGATCTGATTGCACAAGTCAAAGGACTCCTTGTCATGATGCAAGATGGCTTGAAACAATAGCATTTGCTAGAGTGAATGGTGGATGTGGCATCCACGTCTCTCTGTAGGAGGGAGAGTTCAGGACATCAAGTGAGATGAGATTTCAGGAGGTGAATAAGCTACTTCAGCTGAATGCACATTAACCCTCCGGTGTAGCAAAGAAGAAAACATTTGCCCTGGGTTTTTTTTTAAACAGATTTAACCATTGCTAAAGGAAAAGCTGTCAAAAAACCCTTCACTTCCTAACAGTCTGAGAACAACAATAACCTAATAATGTTTTTCTTATGGACAAAGTACCCCCAAATATTTATAATGAACCATTACAGCACACATTGCAACTTTACAAGCCTTCATCTAATTACTTCCACTGAAACAAACACACAAATCTTCCAGCGCCACGCTGCCACACACAGACTCTCTGAGCACCAAGCCTTCAGCAACCTTCCTCTGATGGACACTTTTTTTTTCAGGAAATGACACAGAGACATAGGTAAAAGGTGATTTAGATAGACTGCTGTGTCACAAATTGTCAGGATCTGATTTAAAGACCTTGCCTTTGTCAAGAAAGACAGTTGGGTGTCTGCTTTAAAGAAGTACTGGGAATATTTTCATCAAAGGTTTGAATTGAAAAACAGTGGGAGGTAAATATCTGAGATGTTGCCAAGAAAGACCGCTATATCCGTGCAATTACCATTAACAGGGGACAGCAGTGGTTCAATGAAGTAATTCAATCTGGTGTCCTACATTTTATCAGACAGCAATTTTGAGTTCTGACATAAAAGGCTGGGAAAGAGGATTGGACTCTTTTCTGTGAAATTCAGCCTTAATTCTTGCAATCAGGAGATGTGTTCTCTGCTTCAGGTACAATCCTACTATCCCTCCAAGTGACTCAAAAGAAGAATATACTAATATTCACCATAAATCTAATCATTCACATAGAACAAGTCATACTTTGGGCAAGTATTGGAACTGAGTGCCTGCAGTACTGAGGGAGTGTTTTTCCTATTTACCTATACCAGTATTTCCTTACTTGTAAGTTACTCAAGAAGAAAATGATCTATTGTTTGAAAGATTAAACAAAATGATGTAGCTTAAATTAGTAAATGTATTCTTCTGAAAGATGAGAAAGTGACGAGGGAAAGAGTATCTCTTCAGAAAATGGCAAAATGAAAAGTCTGTGGAAGGTCACATCAAAATAATACCATCACATGGCTTCTCCTCCTCATTAATCCATTCATACTGCATACTCCTGATGCCTTTGAGGCTTTTACACTATCTTTCTCCAGAGTAATCTTATCAGTTAGTCAAATGACAGTACTGGTGATTTCCAAGGTCACCAAGTTTGCACAGCAGCTCTGCATTTCATCTCTGCAAGACAGACCTGAATGGCACACGGCTCCTGTGCCTGGCAGCAGGACAAATGCTCACGCCGTTCTCAGCACAGCACTCATGTTCTGGTGTACCCAGCACAGCACCAACCCAACAATCACCAGTACAAACACTTTTTTTCAGGGCACTTACCAGATTTTATCCTTTTAAGTCCTTTCTACCATAATGCTTTTTGCCATAATCCCTTCTTTTTGCACAAGACTTTGCTATTCTGCGTTATGTAACGAGAATTTGTAGAAATCTTGCACGGTTTTCCATTTACTTTAAATGCACATAGGAGAAAATGATAATTTTATACTTTTCTGAGTAAAATCTCACCACAAACAATTAAGACCAGCAGACAAATTGCATCAGAAACAGTCCAGTGTTGCTCTTTCCTCTTGGGTTACAAAAAAATTCCACCAAGTTCAAAACTTCAGTAACAAGAGCAAACTGGCTCTTGTTTCATGCAGAGCATGGTCAACCACCTTTAAATATGATACAAACCCACACCTATCAATGAAGCACTCATGGACTGCATATCCCTCTACTTTTCATGAAATGATACAAAACCTCCTCTAGAGACCCAGCGCTATCTTTCCTCCAGAACAGTAAACATACAATAAATACATTCAATGCTATTGAGCATTCTCTTTTAATGATATGAAACTGAGACCCTTCAAAGATGAAGGCTTTGTATATGACAGCTTAACTGCTTGCAATCAAACTAATTTGCAGTACGATGACCCGAAATGAGTTTAAAAGCACCATAATGCATGTTTAGCAATCAGTGAAGCAATGCTTTATTATTCAGGTTCACGTTTGCAATTTGTGTCACATGTTATGGGAAAAAGGAAAAGGGGGAACACAAAAAAAATAATTCTTTTGCTCTGCAAGAGCTGATGAGAAAATCATGAGCTACATATAACATGGTGCATTAGAGTCCAAATTTAGACTGACAGCAAATAAGTCTTTCTGCCACTTACATAAATCTTATAATCTTCAGAAGAGGAAATTATAAAATTAAAGATTTGCTTCTAAGTGATCATGTCTTGATTTTTATAAATTGATTTTTGCTGGAAAAAAATTATTAAGAAAGTTCACCTGAAATAACATCAAAAACGTGTACTGTGCATGCCTCAAGGTTTTTAAGCTGTATATGAAGGTATCTACCAACCACTTGCAACACTCTTCTGCTGATAACAAAAGATTGAGACCCTTCCGGCAAATGAAGGAGACATTCATATCACCCCTTCAAATACATAAAGTTTCTTATTTCCTTACTTTCTTCCTGTTTTCCCTTCTTTCTTTAGGCCACTCCATTCATCACATTCTTTATCCCCACGGAAAAGATGGCTCCAGCGAGGTAAGTGGAGAACCATACATAGAAGGCAAAGGGACTAACAAACTCAAAGCATTTGGTGAAGAAACACAAGAGCGATAAATGTAAAACCGTGACAGAAAAAAACCCACAGGAACCACAGAAAGGGGCAAAACTGAGACAAAGATATTACACAGATAGCTCAGAACTGCTGAATTCTAACAACTAAAGCAGGAGTAGGCTTGGGCAAGAAGGAGGGGGATGGCCTCCCAAGCCAGCCAAGAAGCACACTCTAGCTCAGCACTGCTCAATCGTAAGTGATAACTCCTTGGGGACACTGTCTCCTGAATCACCAAATGTACCTGGGGTCTGTCCTAAAGAAATTAATCATCACACTGTTCAGGCAGAGGATGAAAATCTGTATTTCAGCAATGAGGGGGGCAAACATGAAAGACCTGAAATTCTGACATCTGATCTCAGTTCTGCTTAGTCAGGTAAGAAACTGCTGCTGTGTCCTGCTTTCCTTGTTTAAGATTTGGACCAATTCTATCAGGAACTGTAATGATTAGTATTGTAAATTCAAAGCATTTTATTCAAAAAACACCAGCATGCATTAGGGCAGAGTTCTACAAGGTATGAGGGAAACACCACTCAGAAGGGCTGCAAAAACTCAGAACTTCATCATCTCTGTTCAAAATGGTCTGAGACCTATCTTGACCAAATTCCAGCCCAGGTAATTTATTCTGGTTGCCTAAACATTCCTCACACATTGAGTTAAAAATATACTTTTTTCTTAACCTCTAGAAAAACACAGCGTTTTATTCTCCAAAACCACTTGTTTTGTTCCAGCTATTCTCATCATGATTAGCAGGATCCTAGAAATACACATATGCCTGCTTCTGCTGTTCTTGCTTAGATGGTCATATTGTTAGCAAACTCTTTAATGAGTCTCAGTTCTCCCTAGGAACAGCACTACAGTTTATAAATGCTAAAATTAATAGACCTGGGGTAGATTTTATTACACGTAATGCATTTAGTTGGCAATGATGATGCCTCCCTTACAGCAGCTGTTACAATAAACTGCCTTTTCAATGGCTCCTGGAAAACAAAAGACAACACCTAAAAGATTTCAGATAAAGAAACACCATGGTTTCCAGGTCTCACTGCTCCACACCAAATCTGCTCCACTGAGGTCTGCAAATACTAATAGGCAATTACAACCCACCAAGAGATTTCTACTGGGGATCTTGTCCACTTCTCTTCCATCTGAATTTACTATCAGAAGATTCATAACCTCTGTTGTCAGCTTCACTTCTGCAAAGAATGGGCATACGGAGATTTTAAAGTGGAGCTAAAATGGATTTCAGTATACCCTTCACAATAATAGTAGGTAAAACTAATTACAGTGAGAAAATTGGAGATCATTCATTACCCTACTAAGCAAATTAGGATTTGTTAACAATGATTTATAGTGCCAAACACAGGATAACAAGGATTGTCTTTTCAACTGTATTCACAGGGGACTTGACAGTTTATTAAGTGTGGTGCCATCCAAACAGCCACTGCCGCAGTGCTTTTGTAGACCTCACGGTATTTCATATGGATACACGCTTTCACATAAGCAAAATACATTTAAATGTTTGGCTTCTAAAATTAAGCACTAGAAATAACTAAGCAACTTAACCTACTTGCAAAAGCAACAACTCTTATTTACTGACATCACTGTGATGTGGAGTAAAGTCTTATATCCCCTCAACAATAGTAGCTGGTTGAATTCACTAAACCTCTCTCAGATGATACTTTTGATCTAATCTGCTTCTCTCCTGTGGAAACTACTGGGTCTTACTGGAGTCTCTTAACACACTCCCAGCTGAAGAGATTCAACAACATCATAACTCTGACTCCCTCAAAGAATAAAACACAGGCTACATAGGATCACTGGCACTGCATATAGAGCAGGCAATGAAGGAAAATCTACTTGTTTTAAGGGCTCTGTCTGAGAATATGAGCCCAGAGAATGTGCTGGTAAAATTAATTGCACATCTCTTCTGTAAGGTAACATCTCGGGTGAAAATCAGTCCTGTTGCATAGTGAAATTGCTGGCCTTATCTAGGCCAAATACTGGTTTTCCATCATCTCTATACTAATACCACTGGTGCTCCACTTATTCTCCTTGGGATGAGTTTTTAGAGCTCTGAGTAATGTAATGCAACATTGCACAACACAGTGTCCCAGTGGCATGCTGTAACTACGCAAACATCTGCTGAACTGAACCCACTGAGGGCCAAATTGGATAGCACAACTGATTAGCTAGAGCCTTTGGGAATAGGCTCACGATTTATGTTTGAGTCACCAGCCCATGTGCAAATCACATTTTTCATTTTTCTTCCTTTTTTTTAAGGTGGAGCAAGAGCATTGTTTAGAAAAGAAGTGTCACAAGAGTTTCCTTCTCCCTTCTCAATATTATTTCCATCACCAGCTTATTACTAAATTCTATCCAGCTCAAAAAAATTCTCAAACTCTCTGCTTTCTGGGGAAAAAAAAGCCTGCTAACCAAAAAGAAGCATTAAAAAACAAAAACAAAAACCCAAAACAAAAACAAACCACCAAGAAAACCAGAAAACCCTCAGAAGTTGCCGCAAAGACTTGAGAAGCAGACCAATGCAAAAAATGGAAACAAGTTGCCATAAAAAGAGAAAGCGCACAAACGCCAAAGAACCTGATGATCTTGGGAACTGGGTTTGTTGTTCAAAGATAAAATACTCAGTTGTTTAGGTTTTGATTTTTGTTCTGTGTTGCAAACCAATGAACCACCTGTATCCTTTAATGTGAATTTGGCTGGGTGTAGGATACACAAAAAAATAGCAAAAAGCATTCTCTGTACTCAGATAAAAGAAAAAGCTTTTAATATTATTCAAGCTTCAGTCAGATTCTAAAACATCTCACTCAATCTCCTGAAATCACAGACAGCTGGACGTTAAAAACCCCACACAATTCAAATTGAAATAACTTTTCTTTTAAAGATAAAAATGTGGGGGTTTTTCCTAAAATTCTAACTACTTTCCAATTATTTGATCTGACTTCTTGATGAGATGTAACCTACTTTATAATCTGTCTTTGATGAGAGACAATGACAATCTGCAATGAAGAAAAATATGGAAGATAACTGGGAGATCTTCCAGGAAGTATTTAGTTATGATAATTTTAGGGTGCACCAATATTAACAGCACTTCCAACCAAATCTTTTTTCACATGCACCTATCATAGAGTGGACTGATCCCATAGAAAACAGGAAAGTCAGGCCAGTACAAACAACTTCTAGGAGAATTAGAATTACTTTTACCACTGTCGCTTCTTTCCTGACTATTGATTTAATAATATTTTAAAAGGATAGGAAAGTGTCCACTCTGACAAGGAGTGCCAAGACGGGTGAAACTGATTCCAGCAACAATGAAAATGGCTTTTCAACAAAATCCATGGAACACACTATTACCTGTGAAAGAAGCAGAAGATAAGATGTTCCTAGCTGAAAAAAAAACTTGTAGAGGTACTTGGAACTCCTCAACAACTCACATCACTAACACTCACTCAGTGGTTACTGCACATGTCCTGCTTTGCTGAAGGCACGCAATTAAAAAGTCATCAAGGGCAGTTCTGATCATCCCATTAGGCTGAATCACTTGCTGGAGATTCCCAACCCTCTCCACTAACTTCACAGCCAAGGAGGGTTGTCAGAGCAGGCAGTATGAACACCCTCCCCAGAGCATGTGCATTTTTCCGTTAGCTACTGCTCTTCAAGAAGCAACAAGAATGTAAGAACTCAGCCTCCACCTTTACCACTCAGGAATTTACCTAGTTACAGCGTAAAACTAGGTAAGATTTCAGACTTCACCACTACTAACAGAGGTGCATAATGAATTACAAGGATGGAACTACCATGCAGATATAGAATAATGATGTTGTATTAATGGGAAGTCACAGGTTTATAAACGTTTCCTTAAACACACGGTGATCTCAGGAGGCTCTCTACAGAATAAAAGGACCCAAAAGTAATTTTGCTTCGCCCTATGATGCACAGCATCCACAAGCACTGCAGACACATGACCCTCCACTCATCACACCCAAGTGTCGGGCATAAGCAAGGTTGGTAAAGAAGATTCCATGTCCAACAAGTATTATCTCCATTACATACATGCTAGGCACTACGGCCTAAATGCAATAAGATTCCAATAATAATTGTATTTAAACAGCACATATAAGCCATTTAATCCATACCTCAGTGTTCATTAATTTCTGATTAAAACCTGCTTCCATCTGTGTTTCTGCTTTCTGTAGTAGAGGTCCTTGGACAGTGAATCTACCACTAGTCCATTTTAACTTACCTGGTTGCCTATGTTTCCATTGGTGCGCTACAGTACATAATATTTTGTAGTCCAAAGTACAACATATATTGATCAGTAATTTCCACAGGCAAAAGTTTATTACTAACTATTAAACTAAAAACTGCTTTTGTTTTATTTGAGACCAACGACCCTTGTTTCAGTGTTCTGGGTTAACACTAAACACAAAAACTGACAGTCTTTTCTAGTTTAAAGCTTTGGAAAAAAGCAGTCAATTCAAGTGCATATTCTTTTGCACTTTGATAATACACTAATTACATTTATCAGAAACACATGCTAATTTGATCATTCTGGAGCATTTTTCTCATTGTCTGGTACCGCAAATCACATCTGGGTTTTATTTGCCCCATGTAAGTTAATAAGAGTACGGACTTTTTAAAAACAATAAGCAAGATAATCCTAAAAACAATTTTCTGAAGTGAAAAGGGAGGAAAAAACCCTCCATGTTTCATCCAAGACTGTGTAAATGTAAAAATTACTTTAAGACAGAAACTGAAAGACATTTTCTATCTATTCTGCTATTAGTGAAGAAAAAAAAAAAAAAAGTTAAAGAAATATTATTACTATGACTATACATCAGAAACAGTGCAGTTAAATATATCATATTAATGGAACCTAACAAGGGATGTCTCCCCAACCTACACACATCCAAATTAGTACGATTTAAAGTGCCAATACATTGGCACTAGAAGATGTCAAGCTTCTTCTTGTTACTAAATCTCTCACTCAGGAGAACTGGAAACTTTCAAGCTTTTTGCTGGAGCATAGGGGATGTTGACACCTTCCAGATTTTCACTTTACTGGACCAACCCACAGACAGTATGGTGCAAGGGAACAGCAGATGGCTTTTCTTCTGTTACCTCTGCTTCCTAAAGATGAAGCTGAACATTGTTCTTAAACCATGCATATTCAGCTCTCACTATAAGGAGAACAAGGCTTATTTATATCTGTTAAAGCCTTCCATGCCATATTATATTTATCCCATTCCAGAGCACGTCTGTATATGTTCGTATGATTTGAATTTTAAGTGCCCAGACAAAGGAAAGCAATATGTTCTGAACTACGGAAAGAGATTCAAGTTTTAGTCTTAACGCAAAATAAACGTTAAGCCATTTGATATTAGTCTTCACTTCATCCCCTTGATCTTAAAACATACATATGACACAAAACAGGGGAAGTGATGAAAAAAAGAAACCCATTTTTTTCCTGTTTCACAACTTACCTTACACTGATTCCGGCTTTGGTGTAATTAGAAAAACTACCACAAAACGTTTTCAATTGATAACGCTCTTTTCAGACCTTACCACTGGGAGAAATACAAATATTCAGTTTGTGCAGAAGTCCAACGTAAATCCAGCAGGACACAGCATTTCTCCAGGTATCAAGGAATTTTTGTGCTTCCATTTTACACTTTATATGTGAGGTCACACATACGCGGTTTAATCCCATAATTTTCTTACAGGATCACAGAACTTTATGAAAAAAGACTAAATGTACTAATGGAAGAAAATTACCCTCTGGGAATCTGACAAGAGATCAACAAAGTTTTTCCATCATGTAATCAAATACTATATAGGGTTTTTTTTCCCCAGAGTTCGATGAAAAGATAGAAGCAGGCTTTGATTATACTTTTAACTATATAGAGCAATACTATAAGAAAAGTCTCGCTGCATTTTACCCACCTGTTTTTGGACATAACGTAATGCTCTATTTCCCCTAAAGATATTATAAAGGCAGGAAAAACATTCTTGGAGAATACAGCATACATTACGAGTGAAACAGGATATGACAGTTTAAATACAAATCTTGGAGGAAAATAAACAGTGCATTGGATCGACTGGAAAACATTTTTTACTCCCAAACTTATCTGTGAAAGTAAAAGGTATATTGATGAATGTGGGAATAAACAGATAGAAAGGTATGAATATAGACTGTTGAATCAATAAAGGGGCATGCAAATAAGTAACAAAAGAGGACTGATCAATTATCAAACCAGCTGGGGCCTGATCCTCTTCTCATGACATAAAATGTAAATCTAGTGTAAATACAATGATAGCTGCATTTTCCAAGATCATCTGTGAGATGTGGGGCTTTTAATCAACAGGTGGAAACCTCTGTGTCATGTTCTCTGGACTATGGTACACAGGAGATGAGACAAGACTGCTGCAATGGGCTCTGTGAAGTCTAGGAATCAATGAGTACAAGGGGAAATCAAGATCCTACTGTCTCAGATTAGAGAGCCGGTAAGACCATGGTTCATTTTATTTGCTATAATTGTGTAAATTAAATACTGTTGGAATGCATGTAGTCATTAATATGACACCTGATTAGTTCAGGAAAACATTGACCACCATGTCTGAAATACTACTTCCAATGCATTTGTGGAGGAAGGAATAGAAAAAGGTAAGTTAACCTATTGGGCAGACAGAGTGGTTATTTATTCCTGCTTCCATGTAATAAGGTACTTTTGTTTCAGGAGTAATGCTATGCTGTTCAGAGGCACATGTGTTAAAGTTGAGATACACTTACAAAGTAGCCTGTTCCCAAGCTGGAAGGAGCTGAGCTCTGCAATAAAACACAAAGACAAAGTGGAAAGTCAGTGATGGTTTTTAACACGTTCCAATCCACATAGCTCATTACCAGCCCTTTCCAAGCTTTTCATCACTACATCACAGCACCAATGTGCTGCCCCTTGTCATCTGCTACTGAAACAAACACGGTGTTGCTTAATTTTTCCCTTTACATCTCTCAACGACTCTGAGATGGTAACGTGCTATTTACTGAATTCCAAGCTTCTGCGGTGGACGTAATTGCCAATTTATTTGACAGGCAGCTGGGTAATGAATTAATGATGGCATTTCGCCCTGCACTGAGACTAAACAGACACTCATCAACCAGCCTCCCTGACATGCTGACATTCAATGCCCTGGACTCCAGCTACTCAGCTTTGTGGCCACAAAGGGGCAGGCGGGAGGGGAAAAAGAAAAAAATGTAGACTGACTTCAAAACAAAAAGCCCGGTGGGTTTGGATGACTTTTTCAGTGTATGACCTGTTTGCCAATTTATTCCCGAAAGGCCCTGGTTAGTACACACATAGTGCTTTTCTAAAATGAGACATTTTGTAAACATAATTAGTAGTCTGAAATGTAAAGAACGCGTGGGCACAGAGAAGCCGCTTCAGTCAATGTACCATTTCCTGGAGAATGCCATCACTACAATTTCCCATTTGGATGTCCACATTGTTTGACAAACCAGGGATTTAAAAAGAAAAGAAAAAACAAACAAATATCTACAGTGTGAAATAGATCTCAAAACTCAAACCCATAAAAATAATTAAAACTAATATTACTACCATGGAAAATAATCAAAAGGTTTAAATGCTTAAAAAAATGCATCATGAAATTCAGTTTAAGTGGGACACGATCGCAACCTCTACATTCACAGGAATTAAGGAGATAAAGGGTTTTGTTTCATTAGTTTTTCATCTAAGCAATGGGGATTACACAGCAGGTTCTCTTAGAGACATGGTGAGAGACCTAAAACGTCTCAGTCCTAATCCAGGTCACTGGCTGTTACATTAAAGGGTGAAGAGCTCCCAACGCTACAGACCTATCACCTCAAACATTTCAAGCCAGGCCAGTCGATGGACAAGGAAGCAAAACGCAGAGGATAATGCTCTGCTGAGCAGCGGGTCGTCCAGATGACCAGTCTTTAACTCCTAAAGCTCAATTCCTGTTTCTGTTCCTTAGCACAACCTCCCTTCCAGTAACGACAGAGCTCAGTGACTACCAGGAACCTCACAGGGGCCCCAGCCAGCCTTGGCAAATCACTGGAAACATGCAGAATGTGCGTGGCTGTAACCCCTCTTCTGAGACACTATTGCAGGGAACCCTAACAGCAAATTCTCTCGATTTCTGATCATGGAGCGCATTACTGACATAAAAGAAAACAAATCCTCACAAGGGGCTTACTGGGATCTTTTTTACTGAACTCGGCACAGCAAAAATAGCTTGTGCCAAGATATTTAAAATTAACAACAAAATCCATCGCAACTAATCAGAAAATTACTGTGTGTTCACCAAAGCACTACCAAAAGGAGAGGTTCAGCGAGGTTACACACACATAGGGGAAGGCCTGATGGTTTAAGACATTAGAAGCTAAAGATTTAGCAAGAGGAAATCACCCTGGTAGTTCTAAGGGTACCAATATCATAAAATCAACAAACTCTGTTGGGACATCTTATATGAACAAACAAAAGTGCGATGGAAATCTGGAAGGTGTGTGGTTCCTGTCCCTTAATACTCTCTGGTGTGGCTACTAAAGGACTCAAGATCTGCAGTCTACAGATTTGGTTATTAGTGTGCAAGGGGAGTTCCACGGAAATAAAATAAATAAATAAATAATTTCTTAAGTCCTTCTGGGCCTACTCTTGCTGCTCTGGGGCCTCAAGCTCCCTCTGCCACCATCATCCGCAGCAAGGCCCACGCGGTCCGGGTGCCGATGTCCCTGAGAGCGCCTTGCAGCAGTGCCCGGCCGCGGGGCAGGGCAGTGGCGGCGCAGATCTGGGCACACGCGGCTGCGGGGCCGCTGGGCCCAGCCTGTCTGCTCGGCTCTCCTCCGCGTCCCCGCGACCACGCAGCTGGGAACGACCTGGTAACCCCCGCTGCACGGCCATCGCACAGCCCGGCCGCCGATCCCACCTCGAAAAGCCCTTTCGTGGGCCACAACAAAGGTTTTGTGAGCGCCTGCAGCCCGCAGCTCAGCGGCACCCAGGAGAGAGCACGATTCAGCACATTCCAGTTTAGTGTCTAATGCATTTATTTTCCTGGTAAAGCACATCATATATACCGCCTTCCACTTCACTCGTTCTGCTTTCTGCTTCATGCCATTTAAATTCTTTTAATTTAAGCTCGAGATCTATGCGTGAAGTCCAACACGTGCAGTCATTATAACCACTTTTGTTTAAGCTATGTACAGGCACCAATCGAGTCCCACTCTTTCACTCACAATTTTTAAAACTTACTTTACAGGCTGAAAGCTCCAAAGTTTGCATTCTGCATCTGTGTGTAATTTTTGTCTGCTTTTTATTCCAAGTTTTGGAAGGATCAAGTATCAAAACAAAACAATAAAAAGGAAGAAAAAAGAATAAGCAAACAAAATATTTCCCACTGAGTATTTCCATTCCTTCAAAAGCAATGCTGCAATGGCTATGGAAGGACAGTCGAAACATAGCAGTCAAATGACTTTCACTGAAAAGAAACAACTGTGCATTTTCAGGGAATTTGAGTTTGCTGGATGGAAATATAGCCCTTCACACATTGCATGCTGCATATGGAGAGTACATATTTTTAATTGAAGTAAGAAAGACTGTATTGCACATGCATGAATGACTAAGTTAGCTGTGTTGTGAACTGTGTTTTGACAGAGCATATAGGCTGAAGCAAGGGCTATGCAAGAAGACAGCTTCTCACCTTTTTTGATAACTCCCAATAGCGAAAGGATCCTACTACCCAGTGCCCAGCCTTGGTACCAACTGATGAATGTGATACTGTGTATGCAGCATCTTTACAAGCCCATGCTGAGTCGTGATCCTGCACTGGATGGTTCTACATCTCTTATATAAAGTGTGCCTATAATAGAGGTAATGGTTTCACTTTCCGAAACCCTTTGCAAAATTCGACATTAGATATACTATTTGATATTCACACAACCACCAGCAGAAGCCTGCATCAGGTGCCCATCAGCAAAACACAAGTCACTTGCTTAAAATTACCAGGGTTTTGGTTTTGTTATTTTCCTTCTGCTTTTTTTTTTTTTTTTTTCCTTCCTTTCTTAAAGAGAAGAACTTTTGGCCCAGGAGCAAAAATGTAGTAACCCTTGTGTAAGCATTAGTTTATTGTGTACCAAAGAAAATTACATCCTTGAGGTCTTGGAAGGCACAGTTATACCCATTTTGCATATATATTGTGCATTACTTGGGGAGCTGGGTGGGGAGAAACACTGTGTTGTACATATTTGTTCTGGCTATTGTTTATGCAGGTCTGACTGAATGAAGGAACAGTGGGTATCATTTCAATTTCTGATGTCAACATCAAATTACTTATTTAATTTCATGCCTGGCGAAGCATTGTATAGCTACACGCAGAATCATTTCACTTCATTTGTTATGCTGTGTTTTCTTGGCGATTGGCTTGCCTTCCAACTGACAGCTTTAATTACGACATGAATTTGATTGCACTGCCGAGGAATTAACATAATGCAACAAAGCATTTAAGCACCCAACCTTAGACACACAAACACACACATACACACCCTCGCATACACACACACACACACACACACACAAAAAAAGAAGCAGCCACTGCAGCTGATCAGCTTCTGGCACATACACACACACAGAGCTTTGCTGGTGTTATTCCACTTTAGATACAGCCAAGATTACCAGGGATATTCTGGAGAAGGACAAGTACGAAGGATTTCAGAGCACATAACTCTAAGATTGTTCCTCAATTTGTCTTTCTTTGGGCTCGCTACAGAGGTGGGAGGAACGGGAGACAGAGAATTGAAAATCTCGTATTTGAGGCCAAAGCCGTGAGCTGTCCACAGGGTTGCACTGCTGGGGATGCAGACACCTTTCTTCCCAAAGCAGACAGCAAGAGGCCTGGTGGGCAGGTCACTGACACCTCACCTATCCTCAAGAGCAAAGTGCACAACACAGTAGGAGCACACAGCTACGAAGCGCTGGGGAAGGGGCAGCATCATGAAGGAGTGTGTCAGCTTTGATGAGAGACCAAGATAAGACCTTTATTGTAGGGGACAAATGGGAAGATTTCTGTCCCACTCCCTATTCAAGAACTGGGACAATATTCCAGACAGAAAGGTCTGACTATTTCTCCTGGCTTGTGATTCCTTCCTTGCTCAGCAAAAGCAAGCAGAGGCCAGGCAGTCCACGCGTCTGTTGTGCAGCAAGAGTGGAAAACCTGTGCTGCCCCCCAGATGACGACCACGTGTGAGAGGCTTTTACTATTCATCCCCTCGCTGAAAGCCTGCAACCAACACCAGAAGCAGCAGGCTGGGCTGAGGGTGCCCAAAGCAGCTTGGCATCCCTCACCCATCAGCGCAGGCTCCCACTGCCACTGCATCATCATTACCAAAGTACTGAGCAAGGTTTGTTTCACAGACATCAGATTTCTAACAGGGCTAGAAATGACTTTACAGCTGAGTGTGAGCTTCAGTTTGGTGGTAGATGAGGAATTTAGGAATGTGCACCAAAGAAATCTCTTTTTTTAATTTGTTTCTGATTAGCAAAGAGGTGGTTGAACCTCTGAATATTCTGTGTGTTTGCCATCTACGTTAGCTGTAATTCTCATGTTTTCCTCAAGTAATCTCCTAGCTGCTTTGTAAAACATGGCTAAAAAGTACCCCATGTTTTCTGAAGTGGGAAGACTCAGTTGAAAATAAATACATACAGAAAGATAAGGAAAACAAGTTGACTGAACTCCAAGCTAAGGGGAAGAGAAAGTGCTGCCATCTTGTCTCCAAGCAAAATCTCAACAAAATGAATTCTACTACTGGCAAGATTTTGATGAGATTAAAGTGACTACAGCACCCTATATATAAAGGAGGGGCAGCTCTCCAATTTCTCTTTTAGGCCCCTGGAGCTACCTCTGCCCATAAAGGAAAAAACAAGTTGTCATTCCAAAAAACACTATATAGGGGAGAAAGGCAGAGAAATGGGTTTATGAAATTCAAACAGGGAGATGTATTAGGGCACTGCCAAACGCTTGCAATGGAGCATTCGAGCAATCATTATCTCTAATCTAGCAGAGGTCAAGTTCTCTGCTAATTATGTTCTCTAACAGAGGGCTGTGTGCATGTGTGTACACGTGTGTGAGATGAGGACAAAGGAAGGAGTTGATGGAAATCAGTCTCACTGCATTGCATCTGACAGGAACATAGGATATTCCTCTTCCTACTGTCTGATGCTATTTCAAGCCTCATTATGAGAAAAGTCTCCTGTTTAACATGTCTTTTCATTGAATTATCTTCTTTTCATTTTTGACCACCTCTCTTGCAAATGCTGCAAATTACCTGCTTGGATCTCATTAGCCTGGAAAGGAGTCATCCCTTGTAAACACACTTTGCATCAACCTGCGTTATCCAAGGACTGTAGGTACATTTACAATATGCAGAGTTGAAAGATACCTGACAGGAGAGGGAATGAAGCCACTGACATGTCAGTGTGCAACTGGATATTCATTATACTATCTCGCTCATTCTGCATCTGTCACTAAGCTATCACTTAGGCTCCGCATTAAAGCTCATGAAGCTAACATTTCTGTTTCAACAGCTTACTTACAACTAGGGATTTGAAAATTGATCATCCACCTAGAGTATATGCACTTCATTCATTATACATATTTCCATGCAGTAGCCATGCTTCATCTTACAACGTTGTTGGGCTACATCAGTGAAGATCCATTATATTTCATGTCCAAAATTTGCTTTCTGACCTCAGGGTTAATCTGTCTGCATTATTTTGCATTTTTGTCTATCTTCTGTTGAGTACACAACTTTCTGCATCTTTTTTTTTCTGAGAAAATAGTTGCAAAACCAGAAAAGGATCTTCAGAGAAACTTACTATAGTTTTTTGGGGGACAGTAATTGGTAGATATCATTAGACAACTCACTCCTTCAAAAGATATTATTCAAAATAACTTTATTAAGCTCTTGATGTATCTTTGTGCATAAGAGGGCAGTTCAAGGCGGGCTCACCCACAGCTGGAAGTGGAAGTATCACTACCACTTTGTAATTTAAAAACATAGGGTGTTTGTCTTTGGGAGAGAGAGGAATGCAGAACAGTATTTACTCTTCTTAACCGAGAGTCTGGGAAAGGCCACCACACACTCAGACAAGATGAGAGTTCTGTCATGCATGTTTTTCAAATCTCGACTGAACTGGCAAGGCTAGACCATAGAGAGACATGCTTGTATTGCAATGAATTATCAAAGCATGAAGGAACTTTACTTATTAAGCAAAAAATAAATTATGTGTGACATTTTAAAATATACATTTTCACATATATTTAGGAAACCTTCTTTCTGAGCAACCTGTGAATCCCTATTCTCTCTTTCAGGGGCACTAGGGAAGTCATATTTGTTCTCCACTTCCTTTAATTCACATTAGTGCCAAGACAAAGGGGCAGTATTATAAAAACACCAGAGAAAAACTGTATTTGATCAGTGGAAGGGGAACCAGGACTCTGCTCGCACTGCCAGGTCTGACACTACAATGCTATAAGCTGCTGGGGAGCTCAAGTAAGTCTGAGAGCTCCACTCAGTACACTGCAAGGCAGTGAGAAGGCTAAGTTAAAGCCATGTTTGTAAGGAGCTGTGACATTTATTGCTGGAAGGTGCTGTGTCATCGTGAAGTTCATTGCAGTGACTTCTCAGCTGCCATGGGGCTCAGAGCAAGCTCGGATGGCAACAGTGACAGGCTGGCGGTCAGCTGCCTTCCCCTGCTACCTGTACAGAGCATTTACTTACTATCTCCTCTGGTTTCACTCTCCCAAAGATGTCTTACAGCCCTGAGACTGACCTCACCTGACAGCCACGAAGGGCAGGCTCTGAACTGTCTAACTGAATGTACCCATAAAGGTTGGCTCTGGGGAAGGAATGGACCTCCAAAATGTGACAAAAGAATGAGGAAAAAGCGTGCTACAGATTTCACACCTTCACAGAAAAAGAAAATAAAAATCAGGAGGCTGTTCCAGTGATAGACACAATTCAGCAAGAACTGCTAGCTGTGTGCCTTCAGGCTTAAATCTGCACAACGAAATATATCCTTTACAAAGGTATTTCTTTTAATGTCTGTTCAATTCAGTTTTATTGGATTGGCCTATAGAGGACACCATCTGGTATCTGTCATCCAAATCTACATGGACATGCTATCGATAAAATCCCCATTTCCAAAGCATGGGTTAGTTAAAAGTAGGGCCAGATTGCTGGCTGATACAAATTGGTATGACTGATGTAGCTATCCATGCTTTTACCAGCAAAGGATTTGACCTACAAAATCCCCAATTTAGATGCTCTTTTGGACAGGGCTCTCTTTATATTCTGTGTTGTAAAGCGTGAAGCACAGAGGACCCAGAGCCATGAATAAAACACTCAAGGATTGTGATGGTACACATAATAAATAATAATCTAATTGCAGCAACAGAAAGATTTCTGTAGTTATTCATATGTCAGAATAACTCATGAGTGTCATTCAGTGAATGGCCAGCATTCTTCAATGGAGAAAAACGTTCTCCTCAGAGCTGCCATCTTAGGATCTTCCACAGCAGTTTAGGTAGAGCAATAAAGGCAGAGCTTATGCTATTGCTGGCCATGTTATATCAATTCATTATATATAAATTAGCTGAGTCTCTCTAGACACTCTAATACTTTTCATAAAGACAGTATTTAGACCAAATAAATACATTCTTTTCCTTCCCCACTCAGGGTAAAAAGAGGCCATCTCACTTCTCAACTATGCAGAGCATTTTAACTTCATTAAATGGCCTTAAACCATTTCAAAATGAATGTTTTCAGACAGACAGACATTGTACCAAACTTTAAGAAGTTCATTGGATTGGGGCAGGAGACCTGAATTACCTCTTCCTCTCCCAGCCCCCCAAAGAGAAGGGGATTTTAGCAACAAACCATCCCAGCAACTAAATCCTGTTATGACTTATACCCCTCAGAAAACTACGCCAGGGGTTAATCAGATCAGTATTTGGCTGCAGGAGTCTTACTTACGTCACTGAGTCTTTCCCGAGAGCTACTTCGATGGAAACCTTTTGATTCCCCACTGGCACTTTCACTGTCACTGTCTCGGCAACTGTTTTGACCTGGCTTGAGCTGTAGAGAAAAGAAAAAAACAAAGAAAGCAAGAGTTTAGCCTGGTTCAGGTAAATCCCCTTGTCCACTGCTCTTCTTTGACCCAACCCTACACAAAGCAGTGGTGCTGCAACACTGCCACGGGCACAGAGCAGCCCTGGTGCCAAGGCAGCATCTCGGCGAGACCACGGATGTGGAGAGCAAATCAAGGTCATGTGTGTGACAGCAACATCCATGTCCCAAGGAAATGACAGTTTAAGACCTTCATTCTGGGAACCTTTAGACTTTTCAAGTTATTTATGCCATTGATGCAATTTTTAAGGTTACCATCGCATCGAAGTGCACACACAGAATCAATCCATCCCTCATTACTCTGTGAGAGCATCGAAGATCCAAGATCAGTGGAAATCACCCCAGGGGAAAAAGCAGCCATCGCTCTGGGGAGACCTATTGCTGGACTAACCCCTAAAAACATTGCCTGGCACTATAAAAAATTCCTGACTGACCTCAATGTTCATAAAACTCTGTGATCTACTTAATAGGTATCAGATTGTTTTTGCCTTTCAAACCAGCTTTAATGAACTTTACTGGCATTGTAATAAATAAAAAACACAAAAAAATACAAACTATATTTTCAATACAATTGAGAACACATCTGCTTTCTCTTACATTTCTGATTGTGCAGGTCAACACAACAGCAGCATACTGAAATGAACATTTACTTTATACATACGTTACACACATGTCCACAAGCACTTATATACAGCAAGAGGAAGATATGAATTACATCTACTGCAATGCTAAATATGTATAATTGTTTTAACACGTCTCTCCCTATATTTTAGATTAATGTATTAAAATTTTGGTTTAGCCTTGTTGATGCTTTGTTCGAACTTCCCGTGAAGACTCATTACTCCTTAATGCTGGCAAAAATTCAATTTCAGAAATTTAGATTTAAAATGACATATGTAAATACTGGCAGCAGAGGTAAATGCAGAGAAAATACTTGGTGAGGTACCTAATGAAGTATTTTATGAGACACCTACTACACTTACCAATATACATGTAACAAATACCAAACAACTCCTCCTAACTTATTCTAACTATCAATACATTCATAGTAATTTCTATTCAGACTATGCACATAGTATATCACACTCATCTCCATTTCATGACTGGAGACCAGAAGTTCCTTCTCCATGAACTCTCTCCAGCAACTTTTTTCACCCTTTCTTCCATGTCTTCTCATTTTTTCCAGTTCTCCCACAAACATGCTGCCCAGGCACACACAAATTTTCCTTTATAGGCACACACAAGACATACACCTCTGCTCTGTTTCCAGATATACATTCCCACCCGTACACGTTCACTCACACAAACTGCCTTTCTCTCCAGGTTCACTGAAGGAATGCACAACACACCTCACCCTGATGGTTACCATCAGTTTCTCCCTACCTCTATAAGGGCAAATTGCATCTGCAAGTTTGGTATGTGTGCAGCTTTACCTTCAGCTCTTATTCCCCTCATTAGTTAAAGGCAGCTTTGGGTACTCTCTACCAAAGGAAAGAAAGAAGAAAGTACATTAAACTAAAGGCTCAGACACACAATTGAGTTGCAATGCACGAGCACAACTGCAAAAAGTAGCACAGGTGTACTCTCAGCTCAAAGAAAATGTAACATGAGAACTACAGCTATTTGTCAAACACTTACAATTTAATAAATAAACTAAATATTCCACAGCTCAGCCAGAAAATCTGAAGTAAAAAGATTTTTATTTCAAATAGAATGGTTTATCAGTCAGATCTAATAGATCTAGGTAGCGCTTTTTTGGAGGCAGAGGGGAGGATAACGAATTCAAGAAGTCTTATACTTCATATATATATAACTCACAGATCTTATCTAGGACCACTGTGTACTGTAATTTTATGGCTTCAGGTTTAAAATTTAACCACCCAAAGGAAAATGGATCAAGTTTCCCTGACTCAGTCTTTTGTCAACATCCGCTCAATGATGGAAAAACTCTTATTGTAACTGAGGCCTGAAGAATTTTTTCCAGTCTCAAATTTTATTTTTAGAACCTCACTTTATTTTGTACACAATTTCCACACATTAGTTATTTGCTAACTAATCATAACGGCTCATTCTTTTACTTCTTCTACACTGAGAATTGTAAAAGCTATTTACAGAGAAGAAAAACCCAGCAGGTGTCATTTTTCTAGACACAATTTACAAGGAATAAGAGAATACGACCAAGATATCTGAGCCTGAAACTCTGTAGGAACAAAGTGAACTGCATAGACTAGACAGCAAACTCAGAAGTAAGTCCAAGTTAAGATTTATAAGCTTTCCATATTTTTCTTTCTTTTTTTCCAAGTTGAGTTTCTCCATGTGCCAAACTGTTGAGGGTTTACATTTTATTCCAAAACGCATCAATCTGTGTTAAATTAAAAAAAATAAAGCATGGAAATGTGCCCATTGTCTTCTTTTAAGAACCTAAAGTTACACACAAATGCACATGAGAACACTTAATGTGGATAGGCAATGGTTCATTTCAATCTACTCGCACAGATTCAATCACTTAAAATTAAAACGATGTTGAAATAACATAGTGCTGCTAAAAAAGGTCTGCAAATAAAAGCCTGGATCTTTAGTTGCACTGCATGCATTTGGTGCCTTACTCTGGGGCACATGGGAACCCTAAAAGCAGCTTCCCCTTGAAAATGCAATTGTCCTTGGAGAAAATTTAGAGTTCAACATTGACAACAACTCTTGTTCCTGTATCATTCCTGTCAGGGTACTCCACGCAAAAAGCAAAGCCAGCATGAAACTCCCATGATGTCTACCCAAGTGTCTCACTGAGCTTCTTCCCACATTAACGCAGCTGTTACTCTTCTAATTTGCACTAAGAGAGGAACGAAGAAGGGTTTGTAAAAAGTGTGTTTGACTCCACGCTTTTACTTGGACGGCGCAAGTGAATTTATCCGTGTAGGGAACCATCTAAAGGGTCTCACAAAGAGGAAATACAGACATTTTCTAGACTGAAAGCACAAAGCCCTTAAAGCACAGAGTGTTGCTGATTCACAACAAACTTGCACAGCCTTAAGGACTCCCCAAGTGTAAGAGATGGGGCATGTGCAAATAAAGTGATAATCACTGACTCGAGTCCATTTGTCCTGGCTGAATGGGATGGCGCCAGGACCCTGGTGCACACCAATGTCTCCAAAGGTTTTCTAGGAGTTTTTGGTCATTCTTAGCATCATCACATTGTATTTCTGGAAACCTTTTATTGCACTACAGAACTTATTATTTCGTAATGCCTTTTAAATCTACTGGAGGATACTGAAGGTCAAGCAGAACTGGATAACTAGATAATCACACTCCTTCTATTAAAAGTAATTCAGGAGAAGGAAAAAAAAAAATATCTGGAAGGATGGCTGCTGGCTAAAGCATTGGGCTGGAACTCAGCAGCTGGTTTTATTTCTGATTCTTCACCACACCCGATTCCCTCCCCAAAAAGTGAGAATAACGACGGGTCTTCCCTGCTCTCCAAAACTGTTTCCCAGTGGGGGACCACAGAGCACATGGCACGCTATGGGCCCTGATAATCTCCCTCACTGCTCTGGGAGTTACTGCAATAGCAGCAATGGTTTCCAACGGAGAGGTGGCTCCGCTGCCAAAACGTATTTAAAAAAAATAACAAAACTAAACCCTGACAAAACCTGCACTCACCTGGGTTTTTATTCTTGCCTTTCATGCAGACAGGAGCCATACGAATCCTGTGTGCTTTAGGTGTCCCTGCCCAGGTGTGGGCAGCGGGACTGCAGGAGCCTTGGTGAGGAGAGGCCAGCACCAGCCCTGCAGCAGCCCCCAGCACAGCCACAGCCCAGCCCGCCAGTGCAGCTGGTGGTGCCTCCATCAGAGAGTGTTTTAAAAAGAGCAAAAACGCCAGAGCACTTACGAGTGAGGGGAGAAAAGGGTGAGAGAGTGCCCTGCACCCAGCCAGGTCAGGGGTGCAGGAGGGAGAGGAGGTGCTCCAGGAACCGGAGTGGAGGTTCCCCTGCAGCCCACAGAGAGATCCCGGCAGAGCAGGTAGATATTCCCTGAAGGAACTGTGTCCCCTTGAGAGCTCATGCTGGGTGGATTTTCCCTCAAGGAATCACCACCCCTGGGAGAGACCCATGCTGGAGCAGGAGAAAGGAGCTGTTGCAGACAGACCACAACCCCCATCCCTCTGCACCACTTGGCAGGACACAGAGGAGTAAAGGAATGACATTGAGTTGGGGGGAGAAAGTATTTAAATTTTTGTTTTGTTTCTCACTATCCAACTCTATTTTAATTGACAATAAATTAAATCCGTTTTCCCCAAGTTGAAGCTGTTTTGCCCATAACAGTAATTGGTGATCTCCATGTTTTCAACTTACAAGCATTTTCGTGTCATTTTCTCCCCCAGCCCTGCTGAGATGGGGGAGTGTGAGAGTGCGACTGGGTGGGAGTTTGGCCCTTAGCCAAGGTAAACTCAGCACACCATGGTTTGGTGAAAAGCACTTACTGCTCATCAACTGAGTGAAAAAACTTCAGTCACATCCCTGCTGCCCTGCAGGGTAACATGAGATAGATGCAGAGCTGGAAACTGCCAGGAGGGACACAAAGAGCGCAAGGGGTATTTTTCTCTCTCATGAGATAGCGTGGAGAGGGGAGGAGGAGAGGCACAGGGATATACAACACTAAGAGTGACCATTTGAAGAATTAAAAAGGAGAGGAGGACTAGCTCAGGCCTAAAGGTCACCAAGAATCTGGCCAGAAACTGCTAAGATTATGAATAAACCAAAATAGATGCAAAACCATCAACATAAAAACTGCTGTAACAGGAACTCTTCTTTCAGGGCATGGAGAGATTTTCAGGTGACTTGAAATCTAATGGAACTATTGTGACAGTGGAAGTGCAAACCGAATATTCAGCTGTGTCCAGGGAAAGCAGCTCTCTGCTATGCTTCCTTCTGCATTCCAAGTTAAAGGGTGAAGTAGACCTAATGTACACGCTTAGGAGTAGAATAGTTCTACAGGAATAGTGCTGTAGTTACTACATTCGTCAGACATTTCTGTGAAATGAAAGGATGGGGGGGGTGTAAGTCATAAAACATTCCTAAGGATAACCCGTAACAGCATGGCTCTTTGTTGCCTTGTGTCTTAGAAAGATAAAGAATGAAGGAAAGATAGTCGATCACGTTAAGAGGTGTAAGGGAGAATGAAAGGGCAGCTGAGCCCCAGACTACAGGGAGCATCATCCTCTCATGACCGCAGATTGCTTTGCTGGATCCCTAAGCCACTTTAGGTAATTCCACAGTAGTGGTGCCTGGTTAGCACGTAACAAAAAGCAAAATAAATAAACCTACTGAGAATTTAGCAAAAGCCTTTTTCACAGAGCTTATATATCATGTCAGAAACACCCTAATGTGGCTCTTCTGAGCTCTTTTTTTTTAAAAAAATATATATTTTAATTTAAAACCCCATACCATTTGGCAGCAGTAAATCTATAGTACAATTTCGAGGCGTCTGTGAGTTTCCACAGCATATGGAATTAAAGGATTATTTCACTACATTATACTTTAAAGTTATGAATACTAACACTTCTCCCTGTTACAGCACAGCCAGCAAGCTGAGCCTTTCCCAGAGTCCTAGAGGAAGAGGACCCGCTCCCCAAGGGATGGCATAGCCCTGCAGCGGGGATGGGAATTTTAGGCTTTCATTTGTGCCTGCCGTTCTTTATTTATACAGCTTTTGCAAGGGCTAGACAGTCCAAAACTCTTCTGATCCAGCTCCTACTAAGGTGAATATATTCTCTAGCTCAGATCTGCTGGAGAACAGACTCGTACGTGTGACATCAGCAATGCTTCCTGACTGCAGAGAGCCTGAACAGATACAGGCCAGTCCCAAACCCATGACAGTAGTTGGTCCTGACCAGGGCGACAGCCCTACACAGTACAAAGACATTTCTACCTGCTCCTTCTGAACACAGAGCTTGCCTGCACTAACTCTCCAGGCTTTTCCCAGCAGCCTAAACTCAAGCCAGGATCTGAAGATGTGAATTTTTGTCACTCCTGGCAGTGACATACTTTTCCCAAATGCTGCACACATGGATCTAGGCAGAAGCACTGGCAAATCAGGCAGTTGCTGACGAGTGCAGGCTGCTCTGGGTGGCCAAAGGCCAGGAAGCATCGGCCACCTCAGCCTGTGAGGAAAGAGAAAGCCCAACTGAACCCGGTGGTATCCCAGTTAACAGGTTGGGCCACCTCAGCATGATTTATCATGAATCCATCACTGTTTCTTCAAGCTTAGCAAACAGAAGGAGTTTGGCTCGCAGCACAGAAGCAGGAGGGAGGGTGCTGGATGGGTGGGCAAGCCTGCACCCACTCCCATCCCACATGGGCTCCTTGGCACTGTGTCAGGCTGTGTCCTCTCAGCTCCCGGCAATGGTGTGTGAGCCACAGGCTCAGGGAGGAGCCATAGCAGTGGGCATCTTCATATGCTGCTGTGAGGTGGGGTGATGGGGAAGGGATGGACCACTGAAGCCTCTTCAGCATGAGATGTCTGGTAAATTGATGCGTGTTCAGCACTGGGAGCATCTCCAGTACCCAGCTGTGGGGCTGACCCAACCAGCTCCCTGACTGGCTTTATCCGGTTTTTTTTTTTTTTAACATGAATATCACCACATGCTCCAAGGAGACTGGTTTTGATGTGCTTCTAGGCCCAAAAATCTAAGTGGAGTTCCCACTAACCCCCACCCACTCACCCAGGTGGAAAATCCATCAGCAAATTAAAGTATATATCATAGCATCATTTTACACTCAAATGAAACATATTTTTCCCTTAAAATCTGTTAACTTCGATTTCAAAACATGACAATTCATGAAGTGTAATTGGTTTTAAACAATGAAACAACTGAGTAGAGTATAACATTGGTGCCTTAAAGGGTGGTTAGTTAAAGGGTGCTGCTTTTTAAATTCTGTCTAGAATAAATAAGAAAACAGCTTTACACTCTTCTGGTCAGCTCAGCTTTCACACACATACATCACAAGAGCACTGCACTAAGCCTCGTCTGTGCTACTCAGACACGCGAGCGCAGCAGTAACATCCACCCTGTGAGTCCCGCCCTACCCAAGCGCGCGCGCACACACACACACACACACCCCCACCCACCAGAAAACAGCAACACCAGATTAAATGTAGGATGGAATAATTGATTACAAAGAAAACATATTTTATCAATGACTGAGAACAAATCTGGCTGTATGAAAACAAATAAAAGGAGAACTGCATAGCAAGAAAAAAACAACAATGGAAATCAAGGCTTGTTTCTTGTGATTTAAATAATAATTAACAGCTGTCACTTAAATACTTTCATTTAAACCTATTTTGGTACTGACATAAGTTAGACAAATACTACTTATACAGCATTTACATGTCACCCAGAGCTTTACAGATGGTTCAACACAAGAGCCATGGTTCTGGAGCAAGGCCTCCATGCATTTCTAGCAAAGCCATGTTCACCACCACCACATCTGCCTGAGTAGCTAAACAGATGACCAGCACAAGGAAAGCAAATCATAGATAATGAGGAAGAATAATACTTACAATACACAAGTTGAGGCGGTAAATATGAAAAAAGAATTCACACTGTGTGTGAACTCTGAACAGTGTTAATACAAAGATATTTTTCACACCAGAAAAGAAAAATCTCGTTACCTAAGAGATAGAGTAAAACTTTAGGAGAGGCTTTCTGTGTATGTCTTGATATATAATCTTACGACAACCAGTGCACATGCTCCAAGAAATTGTCAGATGCCGAGGACCAGGGCCTACATGCCACCCCCCTGGGATCTGACACCCCTAACAGAATATGAAGCTTTATTTTGCATACGCGTATGGTAAAAGTAAGATAGACAAACAAAGACAAGATTTTATTTTTTGTTTCCTTCGTGCCTCTACTGAGAAGAAAAAGTAGTTTTCCCATTCCAAAATTCTTTTTATGAAAAACCTGAATAAATGCACAAATATATTTTTCCAATTTCCTGTTGACAAAATAATCTAAATCTAATAGAACTTGAACAAATACCTATAAACAATTACCTAATTAGCTCTATGATACAGAACAAGGGTGTTTTTAACTTACTTACTCTAAAGCACTGATGGTCATTTCCTGCTGCCTTTGAGCAGATCCAGCGTCTGCTGCTGCACCGGCTCCATAGACCGGAGCAGAGGAACTCATCCTCTACTGCCTTAAATGGGGGAGATCCTACTGAAAGAACAGAGCTACACCCCTCTTCTCCTGGGGAGAATTTGGCTATTTAGCATTGTTATTACAGAAACACCAAGTGATCGTGTTCTGCTCACAGCAGAAACAGCAGAAGCAACATAGGCTAAGAATAAATAGCATCCTTGCCAAAGCGGGGGTGGGGGATAAAGAGAACGGGCATTTATTTCCAGATCCTCTTCTCCTTCATTATATGCTTGGGCAACCTTAGATATATAGCTCACAGAAGGTACTCTGAAGTAGCTCTGTAGCTCTATTTTATCGAAGTTACACAGAGAATGCAGCCCATCATTTTTTCTGTGCTGTTTATACAGAAATCAAAGATAAATTTGGCATAAACTCATCACACCCCAGAATCATACATACATTATACAACATATAAAGTGTAACAGACTTGCTCTGTTCCCCAGCTCCTGTTAAGAGCGGGATGAAACAGCAAGCTGTTGGCAATTGCAACAAATGAAGCGTATTTCAGCACACTTTAAAAGCTGAATTGCGAAAAAATATAGGCTTCTTCTGACCCTTTGCATTTTGATGGTTGCACAGTGAGAAATATGGCCTTTAAAATTACACCTTGCAAAGCACTCCATTGTACCAATCAATCTCCCCAAGCAGCTTCCACAGCACAGGCTCGCACGGCGGAGAGGGATGAAGCGCGAGGCCCGGCGCTCCCCAGAGCAGCCGCAGTCAGGGTGACATCCATCTGCCCCTCCCAGTATTTACTCAGTCCCGCTGCTGAGCTTGTTTGCATCCCACCCTGGATTGCCAGGGGTGTCCCTGGGCTGTGCCAGGGAAACCAGCCTTTGTACTGCTCAACACCGCCTCTGACACCCAGCTGCTTTAGTCCTGCGCCTGTCGCCGCCTGGTACAAGCGCTCCACCCTTGTCTGCATGGATATACATCCATGCACCTTCTGGTGCAAGCCTCATGTTATTCTGCTGAGGGGTGCCCACTTAATCACAGAATCATCTAGGTTGGAAAGGACCCTGTACCCATCTAGTCCAACCGTTCACCTAGCACAGTTCCCACCTACAGCAGATCCTTAAGCTCTAAATCGACCCGACTCTTGAATCCCTCCAGGGATGGGGACTCCACCGCCTCCCTGGGCAGCCCATTCCAACGCCCAACAACCCGTTCTGTAAATAATATATTTCCTAATATCTAGTCTAATCTTTCCCTGGCGCAACTTGAGGCCATTCCCTCTTGTCCTGTCGCTTACTACTGGGTTAAAGTGGTTCAAACTCATCTCTCTGCAGCCTCCTTTCAGGTAGTTGTAGAGGGTAAACACCCTCTCTATACTTCTCGCTTCTGTTTTATATCTCCCCAAACCAGATTTTAAGTTCTACGGGCACAGACACAATCTTTTAATAAAGTTTCATATCCCCCTTCCCCCAAGCCCTGAGAATACCCTACAAGGAGCAGTGGATGCCAATGGTTTCCACCAGGGACTGGTTTTGGTGATTCCTTTAGACTTGCTCATTTAAAAAAAACAGAGAATCAAGGCGGCTGTTTCACCCCAAGTTTCTGTGTAAGAATAGCCATTTCAAAGCACATGGCAAAGATGACTTTCCAGATCCTCCTTCTGGCTTCAGTGGTGACAGTCACAGGGTCCAGCTTGTGGCCTCAGGGACTCTGTCCCAAACTCAGCCCTGGACTTGTGAGGAGTTTCTTGTTTCTGTTGTACGGAAAAGGTCAGGTGAGGTAAGAAAGTAGAGGCAAACACTACCTTCACTTTGAATCTCCAGAAAGGGGAGAGAAGAACAGAAATACTACCCTATTTATCCTGGAGAGTCTGACATCCAACCCCCTAAGGACTTTGCTTGGCCTCTGGTTGGCTTTGAAATGTGTGACTTACTGGAAGAATACTTAAGAAAGAAGATAAAGTGAATCACATGATGGAACAAAAAGCAAACAGGCCAGGTTGAAAATTCTTAACAGCACCTCAGCTCTACAGCTCTCTGCAAATTCAGCTAAAGAGCCTCCATCTGTTTTAATGAGGGAAACATAAAACCAAGGTAGACTGTAGAGTTTCACTTGTTTCAAGCCCACAGGATGGTTGTTCCTTATGTGCAAAAGAGATGCAAGATAGGATGAGACCTTTTGAGAATATCTAGCGATATGAAGCAACTCCATGAACTGAACCCGAAATAGACCAGAGTGACAGTATTTGCTCGCTGGAATTAAATCACAGGTACCATCATCCTCTTTCTCCTCAATGTACACCACAAACCTGACACCCAGCTAACATTAGAGAAGTAAATAAATGTCTTGAAGGAGGAAATATCAGTATTCATGGATGGACCTCAAGATGCTTGCCACTGTTTACATAAAAGAGCCTTGTTATTTCATAGTTCGATATAAGCCCAGAATAAATATTTAATAACTTGGTTGCATAAATAATGATTTGAAGGTTGAGCTATTGGCTTAAAAATATAATACTATTTTAAGCCGTTTAACTGGCCAGCCACATAAATTATTCAAGATTTAAAAGTCATCCTGTGGTCTCTGTACAAGGAGAAAACTAGGAAGTTGTAACTATAATGACAAAAGCGGGGCAAGATCAATCAAACCACATGATCTCTAACACAAACAAGCAGCAATTAAGCAGCAATCAAGACCAATATGACTGTGGTTGATGTCCTTTTATGCCAATACTCTCAGTCCAGAGAGCAAAACTTAATAATGTTTTGCAATTTATCAAGGGAACCATAACTCTGCTCTCCGTGACTTGGCCAACAGGCTATTATGATAGTATTTCTCTATAATTTAATAATGTGAAGGAAGGAGGGGGGGGGGGGAACCATTCTGACATATAACTCACATCTATACATATTGTATTTTCCCCTTGCTTTCATGATAGAAGCAGAAGTCATAATAATATACCTCAGTACCAATTTGTTAGCAAGAAAGGGGAGCTGAAGTATCTGGCAAAGAAAATCTATTTGAAGAAGCACAGAAGGGAAGGGAATGAACCATCTGAATTCATTAGCAGCTGTCATTGATGTGGAGATGAGTTTAGAGATGAAGAGAAGCTAGTCATCACAAATAACTCAGGAGAAAAGCAAAGGGAGGAACTGTTGTTTAAGTTGTTTAAATCTGGATTAGCTTCTGATAGATGGCAAGTTGCCACTTAGAGGAACCTTTGTGTTAAACGCTCCACCTCTTTGGAGGGAAGCTCTTTGAACAAAATAAGATATTTCAGCATTTCGGGCTGCACACAGGTTGCCAGCAGTCCTGGGTGCTGCTCTCTAACACCAGCCTGTTTGGCACTAACAAGGCACAATTTTCTGGTCCCTGTTCACAGCATTTCTCCTGATCAAGGAGCCCGACCCTGCTGTTACCCACTTGCTCCGGGCGGCTTGTCCCCAGAACCCTGAGCCTCCCCGGGCTGTACAGCTGCAGCTGACACCGGGGCTCTGCAGGGAACTGAGGCGGGTTAGAAATGATCACATTATTTTTTTCCTCATTTCCCGGATTGCTTCTAACCAGAGCGAGTTCTTCAGTTTGGCACGATGAAGGAGGCAATGGTGGGAAGGGGTGGCAAGGACTCAGGCACTACCAGGAAAAGAAACGCTTAAGAATTATGTCCTTAAACCACGGTTTGACTTCATGTCTTAAATCTTGTTGAATTTTTGCCCTGGACTAACATAATAAGAGCTGCAACTGGTCTGAAAAATCCAGAATGCCTTCAAACTCTTACCAATAGTAGCTTGTGGATTTTTTGGCTTTCGTCTACATTATTTTTGGATATTTTTTTTTCTTTCTGCTTACCTCTCTTCCTTGCTCATCCGAAGAAGTAATGTAAAATATATTGGAGCACGTGCTTTCACCTTGGACTACCTTTGCCAGTTGAAATAACGAGTCCTCCTTATTTGCAAATGTCAAAAAATCTCCCAGTACATCTTGGGGTCTGTCCCTTGTCAACACTGACCAACGGTGATTTAATGTTTGATAGATCTGATGAGCTGGTTGCCTCAATCCAAGTCCCAAACCAGCATAATTTCCAGAAAATCATTCTGCTGGCTAGCTTTGTTAGCCTTTGTGTTGGCAGCCTCCACAGACAGGCAAGGAATCAGGGCAGGATCCAGTACCCACTGGGGTACTGGGGAACCATGGGGAACCACAGGGAACATTTCCACTGACTTCAAGGGACACAGAATCCACTTAGGGAACTGGGTGTCCACTGTAACTACTTGACAGACTATTTCTGTACCTTATACTGATAAAAAACCACCCAATTTAACTTCTCTTTCATACGCTTTAAAATTGTACTAAACTTACCCATCTTGAAAATATAGCCATATACTAGGTAAGCAGATTTTATTATTGTTTTAAGATAAGTGCAAAAAACCTATAACACAGGACTACTATCAAATTATGGTTACTTGAATTAATCCTCATTCTGGCATTTAATAATTTGTAAAGTGCTTATTCAGGAAAAGGTCAAAAATCACTTGGAAAGATATGTTAATGGCTCTCTAAGTAATGTTTAGACTTACTGAATAAATTTCCACACTTAAGTCATGTATAACAAGCATTATAAAACGTATTATAAACTGTGCTCTTCACAATGGAGAGCCGTGTGTACATACATGTTATGGCCTCCCCAGAAGACAGCACTTAAACACTTAGTTAAAGTCATCTCAGCTGAGATAAAAAAAAAAGAGCACATCTTCACTGTTATCCTGGAAATATATTCAATGTATGTTCTCACAAAGAGGAACAGTAACTTGAATGAGGATCTGAAAGAAGCCCATTATTGTTCATCTAGGCGATAAAACAAACCTAACACAAATGAAAACCCAAAAAACCACCAACTCCCCCAAAACTTAATCCTAAAAAAAAAAAATAAATATATATATATAGTTGTAAATAATTGAAAATGAAGGAAGACAAAGCCCTGTGCTGATGGATCTGCATGGAACCCCTTGGATGCTTTGAAATATTTGGGCTTTAAAATGACCCACAAGACTTAAAAATTAAGTATCAGCATGTGAAAACGTACCATATTACAGTTTAAATCAACCATTATACAGGCTCAGCAAGCATCAGCACTAAAAGCATAAGCACAAGCTTCTATGCACTAAAAAACGTCAACTTCTCCTTGGTGAATAATAATTTGTGAAATAAAGCAGGCATGCAAAATATGGGTGGCAGGCAGCAAATGCCGATATTTGGGGCACCAAGGTGTTTTAAAATTGTTTTTCACTTTTGCATCCCGCATCCACTGAAATCTCAACAGATCAAAGTTTTGCAGACAAGGAAAAAAAAAGCCCACAAAATTAATAACTATTTAAGTATTCTGTTTCATCATGATAACAAACAGATGGTTTTAATATTCTAGAGGCTAATTTCTGAACAATTAAAAACACAGCAAGACATTAACATCTAATGAAACATTTTAACTACCAGTATATGCATCTGCCATTAATTTCCACACAGTAAGGTCTTGGTTCTCTTCAATCTGTTCTTTATTAAGGAAAGTTTTTCCACTCTGAATTTAGTGAAGTAGAGAATTAACAACTGTTTTCAATCAGCAATCAGCATGATATTTCGCCAGTGTGCATTGAAACCGTCCACACTATCAGACATAAATTTACTCCTATGATGGCTTTGATCTGCACGCTGAGTAGAGATGTTAGAAGAGAATTCATTTTCTAATTCCATTTTCATTTAGAACATATGAATTAACCCCTCACAGATCTCATGTCCCTTTTTATCTACTTTAGATAAAGGACACCTACTTAAAATGTTATGGCTTACGCATTACTTACAGTCTAGCCAAAAACATTTTTTGAAACAAAAACATTTTTTGCATTCTCATGCAAACCATATTGAAATAAAGTTCTTCAAAGGCAATGAGAATCCTGTATTTATGAGCTTCTAATTTATATTTCCTTTGCTCATTTGTGATAAGAACATAAGGTAGCATTCATCAAAGCTCTACCCATGCAAAAACTAATTGCTACAAAAAAATCTTTACACGACAGACACCAAGCTATCTAATTCATGTGTTCCCTAATCAGATATGCAGTTTAGAACTACTGATGAATTTTCTGCAGGTCTCCACCAATTTGGCAGGTTATAATTTAAATTAAGCTGAGGCAAGTCATTCTCATTGCTCCCAGGGTATAGTAAAAGGCTGATGTTATTCAATATTTGTTGTCATCACCTAGCTACTGTATGAATGAACCCTGTAAATAAATACCTTTGCAAATAAATTCAAACACCCTCCCTGATGGTTTGAATAGCATGCTTGCTGTTCATTAAACATGTAGGCAGCTTAAGTGTCCTTGGTTTTCAAAAGGGTTAAGTTAGCAAGTAACTTGGAACGATTTTAACAAGAACCACATTCTGTCCAGGTTCCCGTTTTGCTTTTAATCATGTAATTTATGTAAACATGGAATTGCAAGGCTAAACTAATAAACATCGAAAAAAGCCTTGAGAAAACACAGGTTTAGAGAAGTAGTCAGCTGGCAGGACCCTGCCTGTTGGCTTCATTTTGTAGTGTTCAGTGGGGATTTCATGGTGTACCAAGAAACGTCTGTACTGCAACTATGTAGAGTCAGAGAGACCCACATTCCAGTCACTCCTTCCAGTCAAGAGAGACAGGGTCATGAACCTGATCTTCTACCTGCCAACTGATGCCCTACCAATGGGGCATTAGCTGTTCCAAGACATCTCCCTCCTTCTAATTCATGCCAGAAATAACATGCTGGGCTCAACACACTTCCAACAATAGCTATATATTTCCATAGACATTTCCATAACAGACCACCTACAATAAAAACACATCACATCCTCTTCCCGCCCTACTCTGTGTGCTTGTATCCGTCTCAAAGGCTCAGCCTGAACAAAGCAGTCTCTTTGCCTCAATACTTGATTTTTTTTTCCTTTGTTGAAACAGGTTAAGGGCCAGATCCAGAAAGGCCGGGAACACCCACAAACCCATTTGGAATTCAGGTTTCCAAAATCTGGAACCAGAACAGTAGTTAGCTATGAGAGGACATGAAAGATTAATCATTTGACTTCAAGCGCTGTCATCACTATGAATTTCAAGGATTAGGGCTGGGAGTTTCAGCTGTGCCTAGCAGAGGCAGGAGCATAACCCCACTGAAACACAGTGAGCTTTTGGCTCATTTTATATCCACTTTTGGTTCAGTGAAATATGGCTGAAGTGTTGTCCCTGGGGAAGCCATATGGGATTTCAAGAGACCTTTCCAGCCAGTCATATCTGGTTCAGAGAAATGTGTGCACTAAAATGAATGTACTGGGATTTTGCCATGTAACCATTAGCTGAATAACCACCATTAATACACCTTGGAGGCACTGCCTTATTTTTATATGTCAGACAGTTTCAGACTAACACTGTACTTAGTGAGGATAGCACAATATTAAAATGTGACTTTCATACTTTTTATGCTCCAAGTGCCTGGATCTACTCCTGGCACCCTACAAAAATAATACTTTTATGATTCAGTTTTTCCATGAAATATTTATAATACAACTATTGAGTGATGGAAGTGCCAGAATATTACTATCGCTATACTTGAATTCCTGGAGATTGTAAGCTTTTACTCGGTCTAGCAGCGTGAAGGAAAAGCGTCCTGCTAAACATCTGTCTCTTTCTGGGGAACCACATGGGAAATAAAGACTTTGGGGCAGCACTGCCTGAAGTATTTGAGTACTCACCTACTGCAGTCTATGAGCACCAAGGAGTCTTGGCATTATAAAATCATAGAAAACTAGACAAAGGTGCAGACCCAGGCGGTCCCATGGCTGACCCCTCTGAGCCCGGGAAGAGCCAACTGTACCTGCAGCATCCATGGAAGGCAGACAACCAGCTAACCCAGCCCAAACTGTTGCTAAAGACACCCAGTGACTCTACAACCACTGCAGGTGAGTTAGTGCAGTGTTTCACTGTCTTTACCTTTAAAAACCTTTCTTCACATCCCAACTGCATCTCCTACCTGCAGCGTGACCTTGTCTCATCTCTCATGGATATGCAGAACAGATTTCTCCCTTCCTCTCTGCAGCAATCTTCTGGTCTTTGAAGGCTGTTATCAGTATCTCCACTTCACTTTCTCTTTTTCAAACTAAATTGCCTCAATTCTTTCCAACCTATCTTGAAGGCCATGCTTTTAGACTTTCTCCATGTACTCCGCATACTTCTCTCACCGATTATTTCCTATTCTGAAGGAAAGCACCTGCAATACCCATTAGGAATTATATGATCATACAAATCATACCGGGATTAAATGTGTATTAAATGAAATACATAAGGATGAAATGTACATTAAAAGCTGTGGTCTGTGTTTAGACAACTGACAATTCAGGCAGGCTTACTTTTGGGTGCCAGTCTTAAGACACCTGAAAGTATGTGAAGTGATCACCTGAAGTGTTCACAACATAAACCTTTTGAATTTATGCCATTCCTTCCCTCGTGGAAGTGCTGTTAACTCATTGTATAAATAATAATAGATCTGTAAAAGATATTTCCTGAACAAAAGAGAAATAACTACAAGTAGAGACAAGCTGCTTATAGAAGAACTGTTCAGGAGAGGCTTTGTTAAGTTCACTGCAGCTTGATTTAGATCCCTCCTCATTCAAAACCTTACCTGAATCAGGTCTTCTGCTAAATATTAAGACTTTTCAATAGAAACTTTATTTCTTAATGCTTTTTTTCGGAGTTGGAGCTGCAAGGACAAAGTGTAACTCCTCATGGTGCTCCCACAGCTGGAACTCATTTGCTGTAAGAAGCTGTCATTGAAGTGATCTGGAGAAACACTTCTCAAATCCATTTTAACAGCTTTGAAAGATTGCTCAGAGATGCCCAACAGCCCTCTTTTCCTTGCCAGGCCCTTCTTCCTCACTAATGCATTTAGTTACAGCAAGAGCATTGGATGAAATTAAAACTTGCTTTGCTGTTAAGTGCTCTGGTTAGGCAAGCTGGAACTGTGCAGGTTTTTCTGGTGTTCATAAACCTATTTTACAACTACTAAGATGAGGAATGATAAAAGGAGATGCTGGCGTTTCTGTGACAGGCTAAAGACTGACTTCAAGAGCTCTACAGGAAAACCAGAGGTAAGAGCGAGGCATGTAAGGAGCCGTTGGGGTGGGTGAAAGGCACAGCTATTACGTTCTTTTTAAGGCCACAGAAATGCCATGCTGTCAACCTCTGGCATCCCACAGCAAACCATGGCAACAGCTGCCTGGCTCTGTAGTAATAAACTGAACCAATTTAATAGCTTTTATTGTTCTGCTGTGATGTTTGAGTGCAACCACTTCTTTCCTCCTAGGACTCCTGAGCCCGCAAGGGCAGCAATGAGAGAAGATCTCATTTACCTAAAAGCGCTTATAAATTTTTAATTTGCTTTAACAAGTAAATTAACAAGTCCCTCATTCAGGCAAGTTTTATGGCCTCTTGCCACTTGGGGAGGGCCATAAAAGTTTTATAGATAATCCAGAGCTACTGAGATTGCTCATAATAAATTGTCTGTTTCCTGTTATTTTATCAAACCATTGGGCTTCTAATGACTTAAAGTCACAGCTTCCTTATATCTACGCTTTTTATGGGCCTGTATTTATAAACTGTAAAGAATATCTTAAATTATACTGGGCCCCTGCTAATCATTACAAAGCTAGTTTTTTATTGGAGCCAACCTTTTTGCTCACGCCCACCTAATAAATTCTAAGGGATTTAAGGGAAAAAAGTTTTTTTTGAGATAGCACGCTGATTCCACATTCTATTTTAAGATGTTGCTTCAGCCAAAGTTTCATTAACGAATACTTTGAAGTGCCTGGAACACCCTACTCTGATTTCTAACAGTTCTTGAAAAAGTTCTCAGGATAGTAAGCACTCTAGGCTCTGGGATTCAGGCTTGGGAGGACTCAGCCAGCACTTACTGAAAAAATACAATTTCTTCCCTTTTGAGAAAATGTTACTTCTTGCGGCTGCTGACTATCTACCTTCAGGAGCACCACTGATGATACTTAGGCAGAAGAACCCTAAACACAGAGTTGTCTTTACCATTTGGTGCTGTGAGTAGTGATGCTAAAATCAGTGATGGTACTCATGGCAAGCATACTTGAGCATGTTTAAATGACTGCCCCAACGGATCCAGTAACAAATAAACACTTTTTCCACTGAAGTTACGATGCTGTGTCTAGCTATGCCTTCAAAGTACTCACAACACCTACTCTTGGGCATCCAATTAAGTACGTTGGTCCCCCTATAGAAAAATTAGAAGGCACTCCAGAGAGGGAGTAGGCACCAAACTTGAATGGCCATAATACTTTCATGGAAGTTTAGTTTTTTCCCCATTGACTACAGAGTTTAGGGAGACTAGATTCATAAGAGAGAGGCTTGTCTTTAAGTGAGATGAGCTCACCATCTTACCCCTGATTTCTGATATGGGAATAACAGGATAAAACTATATGGAAGATCACAGGG
This sequence comes from Athene cunicularia, assembly GCF_003259725.1. Taxonomy (NCBI): domain Eukaryota; kingdom Metazoa; phylum Chordata; class Aves; order Strigiformes; family Strigidae; genus Athene; species Athene cunicularia. The sequence continues at coordinate 10,435,705 of NW_020799124.1, read as the reverse complement.
GTTGTGTTTACTGATGTAATGTATTTGGTGTGGAGGGGAAAGAAGTGAAGGAATAAAGCTGCTGCAGATTCTGTCCTCCAGAGACCTGAATACTGTGTCTGGATTAAAGCCAAAACTTGCTCTGAAGTTTAGGGTGGTGCAAAGCTACAACAAAAGGGCACTGGGATAATAATATAGTATAGGTGAAAATAATCAGTATTTTCTGCAAACACACACTGTTATGAAAACTTAAAACTCCTTCAACTTAACAGGAGAATGTTGAACTTTACTAAAAAATTCCCCTTAACCTTTTTGTGAAATACAAGTCTGTGGAACTGGAAACTCCATTTACCCTGAAGGAGGAAAACAATGCAAGATGAGAATATCAGCCTTTTCTCAGAAGAGTTTTCCTGCTAAATGGGAAATTCCAGCAGGATAGGCAAGTTTTAAAAGCTCAAGATGCTGGTTTTGTGAGAGATGCAAGAGCTGGTGGTAAATCCTGAAATATGCCCGTTATCTGAAGTGCTGAGAGTGCTTGAAGTTTTATTTATTGATTTTTCAGTTCAAAAGTGCCATAGACTCATACCTCACAATATCACCCCAGATTAAGATCCATTGTGTAATTACAACTGTGCTCATGTACTTTCATTCTTTGGTGTTACGGTTACCATAGTCCACTAAAAACAGGCTGTTATAGTGGATGAAGTTGTTGTTCAGGTATCATTGTACATTAAATAAGAACTTGTTCAATAGAATTTGGCAATAACTGTAAGTACAGTGGAAATGAAATACAGGAAAATGAGCCATAAACCCCTTATCAAATGACAATTATCTTGTGTTTCCTCATAAATACAGACACAGACAAGCATATCCACAATTACAGGTACATGCCATACACCAAATTCAGGTTCTGCTCCTACAAGTTCAGAAATACTCAGGATGGAAACAACTGCACAGCACCCCAGGGATCACATTTTTCCAATTCTCTGAAGTCCTTTTGAATGACTGAAAGCCTAATGCCATCTAACTTATTTAAGAAGCAGAACTTTTGACTTAACTGTGTACGTATAAATTGGATTATAAGAATGCCATTGTCCCTACAAGGATAAAAATCAATGTCCCACTGTCTATATTCACTAAAGAGGCATCTCCCTGCATCAAGCATTAACCATTGCTTTATCTCTCAGTAATAAGAGTCTTAAGGAAACAAGGTGAGTCATACAAATAAGATAAAGAAACAATATATGAAGAAAATTAATAGCACAGATCCTTATATTATACGAAGTCCCCAAACTCAAATTTCTCTTATTTGCTCCCAAAGAGAAGAAATCTTAAGTGTTGCGGTAAGCAGAGAATAAAGATGAAAATAAGTTCTGTGAGCAATGTAAAAGATTAAGAGTAACTCAAAGAGGACAAACACATCTTTCACAATGCCTCTGTCTGAACCATGTCTACCCAAGTTGGAGTAATAGAAACCTGTCACATGCCAACTCTTCCAGTGGTGACAAAATTATGAAAGCTAGCGTGTAAATACAGCCAAGATGAAATTTTGTCAGGTTGGCATAAGCTTACATGGAAAAGCCTGATCATGCCCGGATATTTGAATTTGCAGGTGAAGATAAGGATATGAAAATACAATTTCTGCTGACAAAGAGCCACATACATTGTCTTCACCAATATTTCCTAAGAAAGGACAAAACATTCCTAGCTCAAAGGAAAGGGTTACACCTTTTCCCCTACAGGTCTATCTAAAGTGATAGTAGATGTTCCGCCCTGTCTTTGAAATCTCCTCATGGATATAAATGGAGGCAGAAGTGAGAAGAAATGAACCAGAAGCACTTTTTCTGGAAATCTCTGGAAAAACAATGACCGCACATGATTTCCCAACTTTTTTTGACAACAGTTATAAGTCTCTCTGACTCTGAGGAACATCCAAACTGTCAGAAACTCATCTTGAGGGAATTGCCGTGCTTTCAGGATTCACCTACTTTGAGCCCTGACTGCGGCTCTTACTTCTATATAAACACACACACACAACTTCTCTAACCAAATCCTTGCAAAAACACTTGCCTGCCTTTGTTACAAGGCAGAAGATATTTCCATTAAAGTAAGCAAACTCGTCTCTGGTGCACCTAAGTCTTGCAGAGCTCCTAAGTTTCAGTTCACATTTCAGGTTAATCTTTTCCTTTCCTAAAGAACAGAACATCCTTTTTCCTGATCTCCCCGAGGGCTCAGTATTTGCAACATCAAACAGAACATACAAACCATCGCGCCCCCTCCAAAAGCCTATTATACTGTCAACTGGCTTCCTAACTGCAACCAGGGGAGAAAGCTTATATACTGACTCCAGAGCTCTTTTACTGCTGGAAAGCGTCCATGATTTCTTCAAGCTACTGCTGCATTTCATTTCTCTAAAGAACTCATAATAAGATGGGCAAAGCTCCAAGAAAGAAAAAAGAAACCCGACCAACTAACCGAACTAACTGTGCAGTTCTCCCCTCCATGACTTTTAGTTGCTGGCAAATGCCAAAGCCACAAGACTGTCATGCAATACTACCAGTGTCCCTCTTTAATAAATCAGGTATTAAAATACAGTAACATGAATTAGGCTGGAAAGGGAGAGCAGGGCAAATGTCTGCTACTAAAGATAACGGTGTATCTTGCGGTATATTATATATTTACGAAGCACTGGAAGAAGTGAGAGACTAGGAGGAAAGTCTATATGGAGGCCACGCCACAAGCTATTCTAATCCAAAAGAAGTCATTACATATTTATTAATTTTGCAATGAGGGAGCAACTTTTATTTACCAGGAGGAAGGCCCATGCAATGGGCTGTGACTGGGTTGGGATGCAGATCTCAGCTTCCACTGCTCAATAAATGAATGTTTGAATGACACAATGCAAACCTCGGTGGGAAGCTGATGTTGGAGAGTAACACATTATTTAATTTTTAAAAAAAAAAAAAAAAAAAAAAGGGCAACAAGAGAACGCAATTCAAAAACAAAGGTGTCAGTGCAGCTCTGCTGCATTTGAAAAAATGTTTTGATGTTGACAGCTTTTATCAGCTATTTACATGTTTTCTTTCATTCTGTTTGAAATGTTCATATCCCTTTTGGCAGACTATTCACTGGCTCCAAGCCTGCGATAACAGCAGAGGGGTCTCCTCTTCTGCTCCGCAAACCTTCAGGGACGTAGCCCCAGAGAGGCACCAATGTCCTTCCCCGTGGCCTGTGCCGACCCCACCACTCCTGCTGCAGAACGTGGTGGTTTCTCTCTCCAAGCCCTTGCCAGAGACAACCCCTGAACAAACCTGCACAACCCATCCAGTAAGTCACAAAAAGCAGGCTGCAGCTCTCGTACAGAGGTTGTTAGACAGAGTGGTAGTAAATATAACTTCCAGCCGGCCAGTCAGTACCACCCACAACTCTTATCCTTAATTTTTCAGTTAATGACTCATGGTAAACCAGAGCTGACAGTGGCCGCAGGTCTAACGGGTGATATTTACAGCTGAAGTTCTATAAAGTCAAGAGGTTATGTCAAGCTGCAGCATCCAAGTGACTGTAAATGCAGCCCTGCACAGCAAGGAAATGGCTGGAGATTGGTTACAGCCAGGAGTAATTGATCTGTCTGAAAATATGGCCCAGGAATCATAGGATTAATGCTCAAATTCCAGCTGTGTTGCATTGTTCCCTTCCCTCCAGCTCTCCAACAACAAAGACATGCCTCCTCCTCTGGAGACCAGAAAAGTTTTATTAAAATCTTCATACAACTGTTACAGCGGAGGCCCTGTTAAAAGCATCATAGGAAAAAAATGCAGGATTCATAAAGAAACCATCCTACAATTTCCTTTCGATCTGGCATTGATTTCAAAGTGGCTACCTTAGCCAAGTGGCCTTGGCCAGCTCTGCTCCCCGGGCAGGCGCGGGGCAGGGGGTGAGGAGCTGAGCCCAGCTGGCTGCCTGAACACGTGTGTGCACGAGCACGCGTGTGCACGAGCGTGCCCGGTGGCAGCCGCACAGAGAACGAGCGAGGCAGCGAGTGCTAGAGAACTGAGGGGGGAAAAAAATAATAAAATGGGAACTCTTCCAAAACTGCAGCTGTGCTGGCCCATTAAAAAGCTGAAACTCATTCTACTGTTCGACCTCATGCTTATCACCACATAACTATTCATCAAAGAAATTTCGGTGCAATTAATTAAATTATTCCCCTGTCTGTGCCACAGAGTCGTTATTCCAATATCAGCTTTCACTCGCACTCTCTTAAGCTCGTGTCTGTATGCCAAGTGACATCTCTAGGGTTGTCCGGTCTCAATAAAGCTCTGCTCCTCACCACTCACAGAGGCTATCATTTCTCTTTTTTATTGCCATTTATTTTCCACTAGGATTTTGCTGCCAGTATATTGGCAGGACTTCCAGTATATGGATGTAATGAAATCTACCACAGACACTTAACATCGGGTCAGGCTTGAGCTCAGCTCATGCGAAGCTGTAATATGATAAACAAATGCTTCCAGGAGGAGGATTTTATCCGCTCAAAAACAGAACATGGACTCCTTTGGTACCCAGACAAGAACTAGGAGGGAGTCATTTGAAAAGCCTTATGATAATTAGCTTTATAGCCAAAATGTGCTCAATGTGAGAAACCTGAGTTACAACGTCAGCTCTTCTGAATCTGTCAGGATCAACTTCTCTTACAAAAAAAAAAAAAAAAAAAAAGGGCATTGTCATAGGTTGCATCTTCTTTTTTCTTTTCCCCAGTTTTTAACAACAACAACATTAATATGATTCCACTGTTCAGCACACCAAAGTGTGCGTGATTTGGTGGCTACTTTAGTGGTCCTGAGCTGACCTACCAACAACAGAACATAAATGCCCTGGTGTTAAATCTTCCTCAGCTCTTCTGGAAGGAACAGACGGGCAACAAGACCTGATGGCTCTGAACGTGGCCTGTCTGTATCTACTGCCACGATAATTCATGTGATGGCACCGAAGCATCGTATCTGCATATCTGTCAGTACGGGTCGGGACTGCTGCCAAGGGGATTAGACTCTCAAAATGTGAATTACACAAGATATTGGTAGCCATGTCCCAGGCATCTCTAAGGGACCTGTGGCTGGAGATGAGAGACAAAAGAGGCACAAAAGGAAAAGAAAATGTAATTTTTAGAAGGGGAAGGAAAAAAAGCAAACCTTAGAGCAGCTTATATCTGGCCACAGTAAGTCTTCCACTACCTGGAAGGCTTTAAATCAATAATGGAGCCTCTCGATCAGAGGAGCTTTATTCCAAATGCAAGTTAATAGACATAAATCTCTACAGGCAATGAATGTAAAACATCAGACTGAATGATCAAAGGGTTGTAGTTTTGGTTTTTTTTTTCCCTGGTAAAACCAGTTTGTTTTCCTGTCTAAAATAAACTTCTCCCCAGAGAAATGGAATTTTGCCGTTCTATCAGGGAGACTGAAAAGTTCCGTGTCTGGATTAGCAACTGTCCTGATGCCTTGTCAGCTTTCCAGCTCTAATGCACTGGTTACAATAATTTGCAGCATCTATATAAAGGCAGCATATAATGTTAAACGTTGCAAGTTAATTAGGGGGAACCTATAACTGTTACAATAAAGCATGCAGAATTTTTGCCTGCACAATGCGTATTTCAAACTGGTTTGAAAAGTTTTATTTATATATACACTGAAATATATACACTTTGTCTACATGCTTTGAATGAAGGCAAAACCTCGCTCAAAGTAGCTGTGAAGAAAACCTGGCGCATTCTCTATCTCATCCTGCTATTATCCAATAATCTAAGTTACCTCCAAAGATGCTGCCTTTTATTTTGTGGTTTTCTTCCTAAAACAATCAGAGAGACTCCAGCATAATTAAGTTGCAACATACCCATTTCAAGATGAATTTTACAGACGTTTCATTCCTATGTCTCCCAATGCCTCTGGCCCAAAGTGCCCACACACTGAGCCCCTAAGGGAACAGCAAAGCACCAAAATGGTGCCTCACAATACCCAAGCTGGGATATATTAAAAAATACATTGTAGTATCAGAATTTAATATGAGATAATTATCAGAGAACCCAAATATACAATCTCTCTTTCACTTAACTAAGAGAGGGAGGGTGAAAGTCAATACCAAAACCAGAAGCAGTTTATAACACTTCAAGAAAGCAGAGCCCTGAAGGCACCACTTCAAATGCTTCGGTTGCCAGTTCAGGTACAAGAGGAAGCTCAAGCTGATGGCACAACAGGGCCCATCCCCAGACTGTCAGTTATAGTCCGGGCACCATCTCAAAGAGGTGCCTGTGTGTTCGTGTGCAGCCCACTAACTCCAAGCAACTCAAAGGAACTGTATCTACTTATATTTCTTGAGTTGGCAAGAATAACATAAAATAGATCAAAATGATATTACAACACAAGCTGCTTGGAAATACAGTTGCTAAAAATTATAGTTAACGTGACAGTCTATCTGCCACCTATTCAAAGAAAAGATATTTGACAAAGTAGAGTGGAAAACCAACTATCACAGTATTACCCAGTATGAATCCTCACCATTAAAGCTGATTAAAGCTCAGCAGGCTCAGATAAATTACAGCATTCAGAAAAGCTGCAGACAAGCCTCAACAATAAGGGGAAGGTTGTCTAAAGATTTCTTCTCCTACTTAGGCATGGCCACGAAGGCTGAATTTTCTAATGCACTCAGAAGTACATTTATGTTTCCAAAGAGTGGGGGTAAGTGTACAGATGTACAAATTATTGTATGGAAAAAGAGACTGCTTCATATACTGACAGCCAGCCACACAGCCCTGCTCTGTGGTTCACCCTCAGATCCTCTGACCCTTCAAACGCATTCAGTGGTCAAGTGCGACCAAAGAGAAAAGGAGGTGGTTGTCATTTCACATTGTTCATCCGACCACATCAGGGAAGATGGGAAGGAAGGGGGACTAACGGGACATGGTCCCAGCAATGGCATGTGGCTGGGAAGAGACCTGTGGTGGTGCTACCGACTGGCTCAGCTGAGAATCCAGACCAATGATTGATTTCATTGAAGAACTAAAATTAGAACGGAATACCTCGCATTCAAAACAAACAAAAAAACCCCAAACAAACAAAAAGTAAAGCCAAAATCGAGGTTCAGAAGACTACAACAGGTATTTTGTCATTCAGTAATACGAGATCTGGATCTGGCCCCCAAGCACACATCGATACTTTCAAACTGTGAACAGCAGTAAAATAGCTTGGTCTGTCAGGAGACTAAGAGACAAACCCAACACGAACAGCGTGGGTCAAGGCAGAAGCACTGTGAAGCTTTCTGGCCCACATCCTATATCAATAATTTAGTTGCAAATATATATTAACTATTGCACTTGAAAAAAAAGAATAGGATTCAAATTTCAAATGTCATAGATATTAAAGGAAGTTTGAACGGTACTTTACAAAAATCATAAAAGATATGCTTTATCTCAGTTTCTTTTAATTTTTGAAACATTTAATTCCTTTCCAAAAGCTATTACAACATTTTCTTACATCTTAATGTCTTCTACTTTCATGTTCGTTATCTAGTCTAATTTGAATATGGTAAATAGACCATACTTGTTTAGCATGTCACAATCCAGTGTAGGACTTAACCTGTGGCCTTCAATACCAAGCAACAAGCTTTCAAGTGTTTTAATAAAAGAAGTAACTGTATAACAAATCTAACTGTAGATAATTCTTACCTTCTGTGTAACAAGCTCATCTGAGCACATGTAATTTTGTATTTTTTAATTTTAGTTTACTTTATAACAGCAAAAGCATAAAATTAATATCTCACATCGGCAAATGTTCATGTTTTCACATCCATGCTAACTCTCTGTAATTGATTATCAGCATTAAGACCACCATGCTGACCCTAAGTGAAACACTGCACAAACTTCAACTTCCAAGAGCATCTGCAAAACATTTTGTCTGAAATCGTGGTGATGATGAAACATGTCAATGGTTTTTCATCCTTCGTTCCATGCCAGGCAGAGCACAGTGCAGGACTGACCATGTCCCTTGTTGTAGACCTACAGGGAAAACCCAAGGCTCAACCTGGGCTCAGCCAAAGGCTTCCCCTGAGGTGGCCAGGCTGCAAAACAGGATCTGATCACTCAGACTGGTGAGATGGGCAACCAAAGGCTATGCCAGCCACATCAACTCTTCGACAGTCAAAAGGAACTGCAGTGCCTGGATTATCCAAGGCATATAAACTACTGCCAGACCTCTGATGTAGCAGGTTTTGCACCTTATGGTAAAAAGCAACACTGGTCTAACAGCCTGTGTAAAATATCAGCAGAGATGTCCATCCCTGTGTTGTACTCAGTGTGAAAAGCCCATAACACATTCAGTTGACAAACAATTGTGCCAAGTGGCTCTCCTATAAAATACTCATGTCAACAAAATTAATCTGACATTTACAACTATTTTGAGGATAAAATGAAATTGCTTAAATTATTCTGTGGAAGCAGCGTGAGACAGAATTATTCAGTTGACAAAATCTAATTAGGTGTAAATTATTTCAGGTTATATGAATTATAAAACCTTTCGCAGAGAACTCAAACTCAAGGCTCAATGTGATATGGCAAATTAATATGCCGGGCATCTGTTTTCCAGAGCTAGGTTTCAATCTGGGACAAAGTCACACAGGTAATTAATTTCTTCTTTCCACCAGCTAGCCTGTGCTCAGGTAGGCAGAGAAAAGCATGTCATAGACAATATACATTTTACTGAAGTTGAAAGGCTTTTTCTCACAGAAGATAAGGAGAATTTGAGAACTGGTCAGTAGATGCAAAAAGAAGCTCTTAATCCTGATACAGAGCTGAAGCTCCTGATGCCTGGTGATAGTGAGAAGGGAAGTATTTGGCAGCAAGCTCTCCTTGAAGCCCGGTGTCCTGCTTCATCCTTCATCCAGAAAGTTTCTGAGTAGTGACACTGAGAAACATTTCCGCATGTGTTTAATAAACACGCTCACTTTTAAGCATGAACTTTTATGCTTTGCTCAGGCAGGATTAGCATGTTCAGAAACCTGCCCAATTACCGCAGCATTTATTTCTCCTGCTGGGTTTAATTTTTGCGGTTTGGATGCAAAAATGTCATCATTAACTTCTACAAAGCCAAGAAGGGCATCTTTGAAACCAAACTATCAGTGCTTTTAATGTCTGAAAAGAAGGATACTGAGAAGTTTCAAGGAACTTGTGCTGCTGCTATGGAGGAGGAAGGAATGATGAGCAGCTGTGTCATTAGGTATTTTGGGGGGAGAAGACAGGTGCTTTATAAGCTGAGGATCAGCCTTCCCCCTCACTGTCAGTCTGTTGCAGTGGGAGAGTTTGGGACTTGTGGGAAAAAAGCAGTTTCAGTTCCCACAGTAGGTTCAGAAATACACACTGGCTTTTGATACAATCCTTATTTTCCATTTAAAGGCACCCAATTCAGTGTGGATTGGTAGATCTCATACGATCCCAAACTACCTTTTCAAACCTGCCAATTCCTTGGACAACACGTCGCAAGGAGACGCAGATTATTTACCATCCCGACACCCCCTCTCTGTAAGGATCAATGAAAATTACTGGAAGAAAAACACACCATTTGGTCAAAAAGTCTAGACAGGAGGCACACAAAAGCCACACAGCCCGAATTTTCTCTTTGGAAAAGTTCAGCTATGTTCCTAAGCTCCAGCTGGGGACCTTCTCAATGGATACGTACTGCAGCTTAGTTAAAAATTATATGCAATGCAATCAGCTGCTCTCTTGTTCAATTGCTATATAGAACACATTTCTTACATGCTATTGACCACATTTCCTTGAAAAGACTGGTGAGATTTATGTATTTTAAATGACACCTTTTTCTGCTATCTCAAACAAAAGATGTTAACATGTGAATTGGAAAAAAAAAAGTTCAAAATGAGAAAGAAAAAAAAAAAAAGCAAAGTCATTTCACTGGAAATTTCAATGAGCAAAGAACATTTAATCTTGCACTCACAGATGACCAGAAACCTTCCCCAACCTCCCCGAGCGTTGAACTCAGCTCTGTTTTGTGCTGCTGTTGTGAACTGAAAGAGGGACGTGGTGGCAACAATGTGCCAGGCAGGTCGCTTCTGCCCCAGCCTCTCTGGGAGAAACGCTACAGAACACACAGAATGCGTGTGTACATCAAATGTTTAGTAATTATTTGAGCACACTGACTCCCTTCATGAGCTCTCCTCTTCTCTGAGAGATTTAGTAAAGAAAGCTTGATTCTTTGCTCTCTTGTGCTATCTGCAGCTATCGGAGTGCACTATGCCTTTCCCAGGCAGTCAGGGAGATGCAAGTGTTTTGTACCGAGGCGTGGCACATCATTAAGTCAGTCTGGCTTTTCTGAGTCCTCCGAGGTCCCAACATTGCCAGTTTTCTAACATAAGACTTAACTACAAAGAGGACAGAAATACCAAGAATGGCCACAGATACATCTGAGTATTTGTGCAGTGTCTACTACCCCTGAGTGTGCAGTAAGCAGAGCAGAGCAGAGCAGAGGGGAATGGAATGGAATGGAATGGAATGGAATGGAATGGAATGGAATGGAATGGAATAGAATAGAATAGAATAGAATAGAATAGAATAGAATAGAATAGAATAGAATAGAATAGAATAGAATAGAATAGAATAGAATAGAATAGAATAGAATAGAATAGAATAGAATAGAATAGAATAGAATAGAATAGAATAGAATAGAATAGAATAGAATAGAATAGAATAGAATAGAATAGAATAGAATAGAATAGAATAGAATAGAATAGAATAGAATAGAATAGAATAGAATAGAATAGAATAGAATAGAATAGAATAGAATAGAATAGAATAGAATAGAATAGAATAGAATAGAATAGAATAGAATAGAATAGAATAGAATAGAATAGAATAGAATAGAATAGAATAGAATAGAATAGAATAGAATAGAATAGAATAGAATAGAATAGAATAGAATAGAATAGAATAGAATAGAATAGAATAGAATAGAATAGAATAGAATAGAATAGAATAGAATAGAATAGAATAGAATAGAATAGAATAGAATAGAATAGAATAGAATAGAATAGAATAGAATAGAATAGAATAGAATAGAATAGAATAGAATAGAATAGAATAGAATAGAATAGAATAGAATAGAATAGAATAGAATAGAGACCTACAACAGTCATCTAGTCCAACTGCCATGGGCTTCTCCTCCTCCTTCCCTCAGTGTGTATTTTTTTTTTTCTTTTTTTTTGAAAAGTCCTGCTCATACACTGAGATGACAGGGGAGATAAAGTCAAGGCAAGTTAAATCCACCACACGGTTTCCATCTTTGTAACAAGAGCTGGTGGCAGTGACGGAGATCTGAGGATAAATACAAAACTGCTACAGTTCGCTAACCTTCACTCCATGAGGCTTGATAACTGTATTTTTAAGTGGCTGAAGGTATCAGGCTCAGCTTTGGCCTCTCTCCACCCCCTCTGTAAGAACACATTGCAATACAGCGTGACTATAGGACTGAGGGACCAGCTGGCTTCTCCAAGACCACTTGTGTTCATGCAAGGACTGGAGATGCTGCTGGCAGAGGCAAACATCTCAAACCAATCTCCCTGCCTTCACAAAAGCAGCATGGTTGATGAGGACAAGAGGTCTAAAAGTAAAGGAAATTAAACACAAAACAAAGCACAGAGCAGGAAAGGGCATTTGTAACTACAAAATGATTCCCTCACTTTTGTCAATGTTCACTCCCAATTCTGTAAGAGTTAAAGGCCGCCAAGTAATAGGCACTGTAGAGTTTTCCCCTGGGTTGCAGCCAAGGCCACTAACCCTGCTATTAGAGGCCTGACAAGCTTTGTCAATGCAATCTACTGAATGCCGTGAGTGACAAGCGATCAATATTCTCCACTCTCATGGGTCATCACAGGTGACAGAGGTCTAAGTAATAAAACAGCCCTGGCTGCCTCCTCTAACTTAAATGCTTCCCCAGCCACAATATTTCTTTTTTGTCTAAGCGCCTCTAGCTAAATTTCTCATAGATCGAACCATCTGATGGGGTGGAGGTTCTGAGGAATTGCAATGTGTCTGAATTGATGCTAGCCAGCGAAAGCTCAGTAGACTGGAGAAACAGGTTCAAATAAATCGAAAATGACTAGCTACAGAGTTGTAATCTGCCAGCATCAGGCCCTGTAGCAGCAAGGTGGGATGAGGAAGGCATGCTGACAAAGCAGCAGCACCAAGCCACCTGCCAGCCAAAAATCAGCTTCCCAGTTTCCAGCATTCTGAAGACATTCTCCACAATGTTTGGTTTTTTCCCCTTTCCTCATGTTTTATGACCTGTCATAAGAATTACTGGGAGAAACTAAGAAAACTGCACTATGGTGTTAATAGAAAGATGGGTTGCTCGCTGTAAATTTGAAATATTGATGAGACTGAAGTTCATGGGGGCTGGAGCAGTCAGAAACACCGACCAGACAGTTCTTTACAACATGAAAGAAACCCTTCCTCCTTTCTAAACATAACGCACTGGAAAAGAGTATGTAGATTTTAACGGAATCAGCTGCTCGGTTACTACTGCCCACCCTCACCCCTGCCATGACGCAGGGCACCTCCAGGGACAAGCAGTGTAGCCTGTATTTATTGTCGTAAAACGATGCACACAGCCAACAACCACACAGAATCTCCTATTTTTCTAAATCCACATACTAGCTTACTGTTAAATAACTTGTTCATACAGCTGTATGCTAAGTGAGAGCTTAGGCTTCAAAAAAAGCAGCAATTAACAGTTCAGTACCCAAATTTAAGGCAGATGAGAAAAAAGCCCTTATGAAAATCCTGCCCCAATTGTTGCTGTCAATAACCATTATGACATGATGTCCATCTGGGATCTGAATGTTGTCCAGTTTATTCAGATGTTTAGAACCAGGTTTTATTGGGAATAATCTCTTTAACCAAACAGCTTTGCAAACACTGAGTTTTGCTACATTCCTGTGAGGCAGGCAAGCAATACACACCAATTTATTGGTGAATAAGCTAAGATGCAAAGGAGAGCCAGAGGCACAACTGGACACAAAAACCCAATGGGTACGTAATTTCACAGTTTAAACTTTGAACATCAAACATGTCCTGGAAGAGAGTCTCTTCTAGGGGATGACTGTCAGCTGTAAAAATCTGTTTAAACAGGTGGTAGGACGATGATGTGCTGTTTGGAAATAATTGGTGCACTGTTTACACACTATTCTCTGTGATCTAAGCCAGGATAAAAATAGGCCATAATGCTCAAGATCTGTATTTCTGCACATCTTCATCCTCTTTCATTACAAAAAGCAAACCAAAAAGCTAATTCCATTTAAAACGTGTATTTATTCTGCCACTTATTTATAATAATTACGTAACATTTCTAAATTCAAAAAAAGGAACCCAATACACTTGTGCCACTGTGGTTCCCCAGCTAAGTCACCAAGAGCAGGAATAATGTATCAGTAGATTTTTTTTTATGTATGCATGGGGCATTTGATCTAGATTGGATTAAAAAAAAAAAAAAAAAAAAAAAAACTAAATAAATCATCTTCTGTCCAAGAGAAGCTGGGATCTTTTCATGGCAAAGGTAAATATGTGGAGACGGGAACCCTGTGGCAACATGTTTTGGTGTATGAAAAAACAGATGAGGGAGCACATTTCATAAAGGAAAACTGCCCTAACTCTTTGGATGAAAATAGATGTCTAATAAAGAAAAGGTCAATATTCTAATGTAGGATTTGGTTCTCCAACACACTTGACTACTGGCCAACTAAACCAGCTGGACAAGCAATAGAGAACAGCATGTGGGAAGGATATATTTCAGACCAAAGTAATCTTTTTAGTCACTAAATACAGCTGATTTTCTAAATGATTAGATGAAGGCTTGGCTGTTCCCATATCAATGCTGAGGAAAGGCCATAGGACAGGAGTTGTATTAAGATGTGAACCAGCAGATAAACACACAGATAAATCAGCCTGGAGATGGTCCATGGTGTTCACAGGGACAATATGATTGAGCAGTACAGCGAAAGGGAAGTCAGATTAAGAATAAAATAACAAACCCAACACTTCCTGGCAACCACCAATGCCCAGGCAAGCTCTGCCTGGGGAGCAGGTTAGCTGGAAGGGAGTTTTCCAGCAGGTTACAGACGGGAGAGCCTCGCTTTACTGCACACCTGCCCTCTTGCTCCTGTTGTTATAAAATGCCCATCTTAAACTGCACTTCATGAGATTGCCTAACTCCATGCTGCACATTCTCTCCACTGTTTGGGAATACATTCCTCATCATACTGGACTTTAGATGCAAATACAATACATAAAATTTGGGTGAGAGAGAAATAGAAAATGTCAAAATTTATTTCTTTTCACAAGAAGTTTACTGCTATTCTCTCCCAGTCAGTCATCAAGCTTTTTCCCCTCCTCTGGCCTCAGAGGGTTTTGAATTTCTCAGGATATGACTCCAGATTCCTTTAAATATAGAGAATGAAAGTAGTATGGCTACAATGATCTGGTAGCATCACATATAGCTCTTAACAACCTAATTTATTACTGGTGATGTAGTCATTAATGTACTCCGAACATGCACTATACACTCCTCTTTAATGAAAAAGTAACTGGAGAAGCTCATCCAACTTGCTTCAGAAAGTTCTGCCCCAAGAGACTTACATGTCATCTACCCTTAGATTTATCCATGGCTGAAGTAGATATTTTAAAACATATCTTCTTGTTATTCTTTTAAATGATAGTTCCCTCGATGCTGAGACTTGAAAGTTTAGCAGATCTTATTACTGAGAATGAACTAAACTAAAGCAATCGGTATAATGGTTGTTACACTATGGGTACAACTTGCTTGCCATGTTCTGTTCTCATCCACTTTAATCTCAAATGTTAATATGAGCGTGGAAACTTGCTGTTATTTTTCTTCTTATCTGCAAGAAGAGGAAAAAATCTGGCAAAACTAGACTGGAGAAAGCACAGGGAGAGAAACTGTGGAAATAAAAGTAATCAGAACCAATTCATATGGCACTCTAGAAAGATAAGAGAAACAGCAGAGACAGAAAGGCAACACGTACCCTATCCAAATTCCCAGCAAGGATGATCTCTAATTGGTATAACACTGATTATGGAAAGGAACTTTTTAAAGCCATCATGCTTCCCTTCTCGTGACCCCACCAATTTGCTGATGCCCCTGGCTAGAGCAGTTCCCAGCACACACGGGTCTGCAGTGACTTGGATGGTTTGGTCCTACAGAAATCCCACAGAAAGCTCAGGCCTTGGGAACTCATGAGCTACTGCCCCCCAAAGCCACCTAAAACAACTTCTGGGAAGCCATGAGGCTTCCTGGAGCATGAGATGGAGGACACCTACAAAAAAAAAAAAAATTTAAAAACTCACACAACCCAAATAAACGAAAAGGCAATAGAAATCCAAACTAACTAGGCCAGTAATGCCGGTACATTATGCGTTGGTGTGTAATGAGAAGGCATGGCATTCTGTCAGAAAAAAACAACTGCAAGGAAAAGCAAATGAACAATAGGTGAAATGAGTGAATAGATATGCGAGTCTGGAAAAGTGCTTACTGGGAAGCGCTGTCTTCATGTTTCAGGTCTATAAATGATCTCTCTCCTGCCCTATATGCATGCTAGGTTCCTGTGGCAGAACCACAGCTCAAAACTTCCTGCGATGGGAAGAGCAATTGGTATTATCTGGATGTGATGTTCACTTCTGCTACCTAATTATGGTGCTAAAAGGCCAGCAGAAATATTTAAGATGAAGTTGACACCTCCCCACTCCTATGGAATGAAGCTCATTTATGTCCAGGAAGGTTAACTTGTAGTGTAAGGTTTGCCAGCATTTCCATTCCTGCTCCCTTCTAAACAATTTGAATACTCAAATATAAAAAATGCAACTCGAAGGGAGTTTTAACCTGCAGGATCCTAGAATAAGAGCAACTTTTTTTCCTTCTGTGGACATACAGCAAACCCTTATTATTGATTTAGTCTAGCAGTTAATTTCTTTCATCTAAAATATCATTTGTAAGGGCAAAATAGACAAAGATCAAGTTATTTTGAGTGTCGGAGCTTGGACACAATAACTGTACAGCCAGACTCTCAGTCTCAAGGCTGATTTTCCCATGTTGAAACACTCTGATGCGACTGTTATTGTGGGAGCTTCAGGCTGGGGGGCAGCTTACAGGAGGCATCACTCCTGCGTACACAAGCAGGACCATTAAATGTGCTGTGTCAGTCTTCACTTCAAACGTCTTTCAAGTCCTTGTTTACCTAAGATAGCGTTATTTGAACATATATATTTGTGTTCCAATTCACCTGAAGCACTGCTCAATCCTATAGGAGTAAGACAAGGACATCCCATATGGTAGCAAGGCAGAAAATCTCTTCCAATGCAAACCACCTATGACCTCTGTGATAATAAATTCTTCCGCAAATGACTGGGCAAAGTCCTGGAGCCTGTGTGCAGTGAAGATAAACAGCTCTCTTTGTCCTCCGGGCCAGAAGTGGCCATTGTATAGAGCTTGCCCAAAGGATTAGTGCTGCCATTATTATTTGTGTTATATGAGCTATTTCAGGAGCTAATTGACCCCAGCACAAAAGCCGGGTGAGAAAGGCTTTTGTATCTAATAGAATGAGCAATACAGAAAAGGGTAAGGTTCTCTGAGCAATTGGGCCACAGTATACAGACACTGACTCAGTTTTAGCTGACAGCATCAAGCAGGGCAATCTAATCTCCCCAGTTAGCACTAAATCAGCCTAGTATAAATGAGCCCATGACAGAACATGGAGAAATGGGACTTGCTAAAAGGATAACTGAGGATAACTGCCTTGTGAAGCATAAATATTGAAGATGTTCAGAATCTTTCATTCCTTGAGCTAAGCATGCCTAGCAAGAGCTGTACAGGCAGAGACGTTTGATACTTGAATCTCTGCTTGCTTTTTGAGGATACAGTGGTAAATGTCAGTATGTACATACGGTATTCTAAAATTATACATATATATTCCCTCCTTCCCTCCCTCTCTCAAGTGCTTAATGGTGGGGGAAGGTATTGACACTGAGAAACTCTGACAGGATGCTCTTAACCATTAAAATATTTGATAAAACAACAGCAAAATGTGAAGCCATTTTCTCTAGGATGACGGACATTTGAGAAGGAGGATGTACTAAGGCTGTAGTATAAGATCATCCAAAAGTAAACTATTCATCTCCAAATTCAATTCTGAATAATTATATGTTTAAGGGGAAGAAGTGAAGCTGAACTCAGAACTGAACACATATTTTTGGCATTTAGTCGCCACTCAGCAAAACCAGTTCTACCTCAAAGTCAGAGCAAAACAGACATAAATGATACAGCGAAAAAATTAACTCACCCTGACCTTTCTGAAGCCACTGAAAAACCTGCTGCAACACAATTCATTACAAATTCTGCACTAAATATGGTGCACAAAAGAACACAGCCTTGTAAATATTCAAGCAGAAGAGAAATAATCATATTCATCACTTATTTATTGAACCTACATTGACTCCTCATTGCACTATCTGAGGCTATCACAAGCATAAATGAATTAAACAACACAAAATCCCAGTAAGGAAAAGCAGCAGAATTTATAGGTGCTTCAAAAATGGAGTAATGAGGCAGAGAAAAGAGCTCTCTGTGGACAGACTGAGTCTAAAACAGAGACAAAGTCTGTATCTCCTGAGCGGATACATGTTCAGTGTAAGATTTTTATTCCCTTCACAGTTCTAGTGCCTAAGTCAAGGAGGAGGTCCCTACCCAAACACGTCCTGGCCTGTCCATGGAGCAAAGGGCTTTTACAACCCTTCTGCAAGTCTTTCGGGATCGCCCCGTGGTTCAGTGTAAGGCTACACACAAGTACAGGCCATGGCAGCCCCAGCAGCTTCCACAAGACGGTGCCTGTCACTGTGATTGGCAGCATGCTTCCCTCTAGAAGATCTTTAGCCCAAGATACCTTACCAGTGGCCTTTCAGCCATTTTCACTGAGGAGACACATTCATCTCAAAGGTAGGCATCTATAACTCAGCGCCAGCAAAGGGATGTTCTGATTATGCCCAACACTAACATATAGACAAGCTGCACATGCGCTAGAGCTCCTACACTTTTGAGCACGACCTCATGAATCCGCAAATCTGGGAAGTGCCCTGAACACAATCTCACCACCTGCCCTCCATCATGCAGCTTGCATGAAGCCCACAGCAACCATCACATCAACACACCCCAAATGCTGTTTTTTTAGTGAAGCCAGTTTGTACTCCTAATTCCTTTTAATCATCTTGTACAGAATGGCTGGTCCTGAGTGAAAGCGAGCTCCAAGACAGTGATGTGGTGGTGTGCACACCTACCTCGGCACGCATGAGCTACACTGACCTTAATGCCCTCCGTTCCCTAGGACAAAGGATACTGGCAGGTGGAAAGGGTTAAAGTCAGTTACTATTCCTGGGTCTCTTCAAACAATGCAAACCTACTTAGCAGAGGTAATTTTTTAAGCACACTTCTTTCCATGAAGCAAATCCAGTGTGTAATTCCAGGATTAGTCCGGAAACTAAGAAGATTTCTGCTTTTAGCAAAGTTAGTTTCCATTTCAAAGTTTAGTTAGACCAACTGAAGTTAATCAAAACACATAATTGTGCAGTTTCACATATGGGTATGCTTATTATAAGCAGACAGATCAACAAAATAAAACACATACAACTGTAATGCTGAGAGAGGATTCTTTATGATTTCCTTTTACTCAAATGAACAAGAAAAAGGAAGAGGAAAGGAGGAATTAGGACTACAAGGTACACTCCTCTCTAGCCTCACCACCGGCACTGCAATCCTTGCATGAGAGATTTTACGGGCTCCGACACCCAGACTACTTGATTTGTAAAGATCTATGTAGATCTATAAAGATCTATATCTAATGCCTCTATAGGTATTAGATGGTAATGCCAAAGTCAGATGAGATTCCTACTGGGAATTGACTTGTGTACGTACCTCAAACTTTCAGGAAGGATAAGGGGAAGAACTAAAATTGGATTTATCTGAAGCTGGGTATGAACCAAGAAACACCACAGTTTAAAACAAAAATGTCTTGGAATCCCTGTTAAAAGTTAGCACATTCATAAAAATTAAGGCTCCGCTTTTTTGGTGTACCCCTCTATAATCAAATCCTCAACTTTTAAAATAACAACACAGACTTGAGCATGTGTCTTCCATTACGTTAGACTTTTCACAATTCTAGCAGAAAGCATGGGGACACCAGGTCTAGATTTAAAAAAAGAATGTATCAATGTGTTTTTCTGCACATCCAAAACAATCACTAGTTACAAACCTATTTTAAACAAAGAAATAAATAATGCTCAAGACCGTTTTTTCCTCCCAATAGCAACATTATCATAAATTTTAAGCAACTAACAAGTTCGTAATGGCAGAAATACTTGGCAATCGTAACTCTCCAAACACCCCCACTGAAGTTTTATCTATAAACTACAACCCCTTTTCTGCATAATATCTGGTTCATTGGTTGGAGTGATGTGAGACAGCAGGAATGTGTATACCCCGGGATTTTCAACGCCTGTCTCTGCAGCATGAAGCAGGTCGCAGAGCAAACCCCTGCGATGTGCCTCCCCCAAACACCCATATGAACCAGGGAGGCTGCTGGAGGGCGCAGAGTGGGATCTTCCTCCTGACCTCTCCTTCCGAGGGACCCCAGGGTGCTGAGGGTAGGAGCACATCTGCAGGAGGTCCAAGAAAGGCAGAACCATCAGTACTTGGGGCTTACAGGCTCTGTGCTCAAGAGATGGTGTTTTATAAAATGTTACTATGGCATTCATAATGAATTCAGGGCAATACAAATATTACAGATGGGATTTTCACTAGGGTGGAAGTTTCTGGTAAATTTTGCTTCTAAATTGCTCAAATATTTTTCAATGTCCCACCCTAAACAGTGATAAAATAATCAGTGAAGAGAATGAAGCAATTAAAAAAGAAAAAAAAATAGTGTAAGAAAATAAGCATCTACTCATTTATTGATGCTCTATACATTACTTCTATAGGGTAACTGACAGTCTAGAGAACAAATCAGCTCTGAAATCAAATCTTCTCAGAAAAATTATGGGCCTAAATCTCCCCAAAGGAGCAGATCTGTCAGTGAAAGGAGCCAACTGCTACTGCTCCCTCTGCACCAGCCAAGGAGCTCAGTCATGCTCCATCACGGATACCAATGTTCCTTTGCTTGAAAGGTCTCCCTGGAAGCTTGCTCATTTTACGTTGCAAACAACTTAAGAATTTTAGGAAAGGCCTTTTCAGTCATTGCTATAGTCTGCAGGCTACCCCAATGTAAAGCACTCTACACTGAATTTTTCTCTGCATTAGGGTGACCAATTTCTGAGAAGCTCAAGACCTTCATGGTAGGTTACACAAGGTTACTTAAGGATTTTCCAACCTCCTTCCAGCTGTCTTAAGTCTACAGGATAAAGCTCCCTTGGCCCAAAGCAAGGCTAGTTCATACTAACTTTGACTCGTGATCTGTACAATGCACAGCTTCACTGCGTTACTGCCTGATCACTGCATGCCTCTAAAATCAAAGGTATAAATGCACACTACACGGAATGGCTTACATTAGTGCCATTAATTCCTACTTTCAGCATAATCCTTCATCTGGGAGTTATTCCAAAACATAGGAGTTAATGACACTAATATAAACCATCCCAATGTAGCATGTGTTTCTTTAGCTTTTATTCCCATGACTAAATGTCTTTTTAATGCACTTTTATTTACCATGATGGAAATAGTTTTTCCTGCTTTACTCTATGAGAAGTCTGGGTCTGTCACGTTAACCCTTTTCTGGTCACAGCTCTATAGACGTATTTCCCATTACGACTCCAAAATTAAAACCTTATGCTGACATTCCAGCAGTGAACTTACAGCCCTTTCAAGTGCTGAAAGACCTAATGGAAACCCTGCAAAGGAGGGATGTTAATTGCCCGAGTAGGTTAAGGAATCTCCCAGTGACATGGTGCACAGTGCTCAGCCAGGCTGGGAAATGAAAGCCTGGGACTTAACTGCTTTGGGAGTCAAGGAGCAAAACAGAGCTGCAGAGAGGCTTTGTCCTTCTGGTGCAGAACAGCTTTTGGTTATATTCCCTGATGACACTTTTAACCAACTGACAAGGGGTAGGGAACGAAGTGCCTTTGGATTTTCTCAGAGGTGTGAAATACAGGCAGAGGGGGGAAGTGGATTAGAGGGATGGAGAAAAATACTGCTATTCCCCAAAGAAGGCATGGAGAAATTCCTGATGAAAAAAATACTCTTTCATTGGAGGAAGTGGTTGAAGAAGAAAAAAGCCCATAAAAGCAGTAATGAAAAGAAAGCAAAACATGTTATTTTGTCTCCATTCGACTCCCCCCACCTCCCCAGTCCCCCAAAGCAGAGCCAATCCTGTACTGGGAGTTTTAAGCATGTTGTAACTTTAATCTGTTCTCCTCTCCCTCCCAGTCTATAATCCCCTTACAGCCTGGCACTTACAAGTATTAAATACCTGCATCCACAGTGAAGGAGATTAACTGCCCATAGGCAACCCTTGACACTGTGCTTTAGCCAACACCCGTGTTTCCCTCCTGACCTGCCCAGAGGAGAAGGCACCCAGAGCCCCTCTGCCATGTGCAATTCGTACCCTCGTGAGTTCTTTGATGTCAACAGGCAGCGGGTCCTCAGCGCACGTCTGTACCTGCACACCTTAGTTCGCTGAATCAGCAGTTTCATTCACCACGTTCTGACTTTTCTCTTGCATCCAGAAGATAAAGCAAGACCTTAAGAAAGGCACTTTTGGACACACATACCACCACTTGAATTTTCAGCTGTTTGGGAGGCCTACACAGAGCCACAAGCAGGTACTGGATGAAGGGCTACCTGTACTTCTGCATTTCTGAGAGTTACTAGACAAGCAGGTAGAGCCAGTAACACACACCAAACTTTCTAGTTCTCAAAATTTCCCTTTCTTTTTTTAAAAATCCCCCCACTAACATTTCTTTATGTCCTTCTTCACTGCTACTGGGCATAGGGCAAGAAAGGAAGATCAGGTGTGAGAGGAAGGACTGGAAAAAAAGATTAAAAGTAAAACAAAAGCAATTTGCTTCTGAACACTAAGGTAAGAAAACAAGTTTAAACATTCTGAAATTTTCAGTTCTCCCTCCCAATTTACCTAATGCTACTCAATAAGCCATCTCCTCTATAAAGCCTTTTTAGGGAAATATACAGTGCCACCATTAAACTATCCTTGGGGTTTTTTTTAAATCCATCCATGAAGGAAATACCTTTATTCAGTGACACTGCACTTCACGAACCTAGCAGTCCAGCGGACAGTATTTCTACCAAGTTATCTAGTATAGAAATACACGGCATAGGAGCAGCATAAACATGGGACAGTTGCCAAAATAAAATTCTGTTTCATAAATCTGAGACTATATCTGAGATTTTCAAAGAGACATAAATAATAAAGGGGACCAGCTGCCCCCAGAAGTTGACACACTTGGGCCTAATAGATGGATTTCAATAAATTTAGGCTAAATCCTTACCGCAGAAGATGTCTATTGATACCTTCTGCTAAGACTTCAAAAAGCACAAAAGTGTTTTGAGGCTCTCCGTTTTTATTATTGGAGAGATCTATTTCAAAAATTTTGGTATTAAGTAAATTCCTGCATCTGATTAGTTTCTTACAGTAAAGATCATTTACCCTTTGGGTTTAGATTTGGAGCATAAGAGGTTGAGCCTGAGATTTTTGTGGGGAACAGGGAGATTAAGAAGCAGTAAGTTTTTAATTTAAATAGAAAATGTTTTGAATATTAACTGGTTGATCTGAAGGTTCAACGATGAGTGCCGTAGGCAGCGAGCTTGTTCTTTGGCACGGACACCCCTTAGGGGAGGGGGAACTCAGAGGGAGGGCAAGAATGCAAACCTCTAAACATCACAGATCTGTCATCACAACCACCAGAAAATCAGTTATCATCAGTATGATTTTAATTTTAGCAGCCAGATAATAAAGCCACAGTAAGGGTGAACATAGTGAATTCTGACAGAAAATGATGGAGAGAAAGAATTAAGATGTGAAAGTACATCTAGTTCTTCTAGTAAACTATGCTTAGCTACAAACGTTAATGATAAAAACATGCATTTCTACTTAAGCAGTTTTCTCCTACCCATTATAAGTTATAATGGAACCTACTCAAAAGAAATAAGACTTTGTTAAGAACATCACATTATGAACATTCACATGCATTTAGCTTCAATAAAGCCCCCCTGATTTATACCAGGCTCTGGAGCTGCAAGGTCTATTCTTTATTCAAGGTAAGACTGGCAGAGGTGAAAGGCAGTAATTCTTCAGCTGCAGTGCCTGGCCTTCATTGGCAACTCTTTGTACGAGGCAGAACCACAAGTGAAAAGAGCCATAATAAAAAACAGCTTTGAATTATTCTAGCACAAGATATTATCTCTCCTTACAACCCTTGCCTCATTATATCCTTGGACCACTGCAGCTCAAACAACAGAACTACTTGAGTTATACATTCGGGCACTCGGCTCATGTGTCTTTATCTACAATGGGCAAAAAGACAAAACCAACTGATTACCAGAGCTCCCAGCACAGAAGACAGTGAAGACAGAAGACAGCCTGCAAGTATCTGGGCTATATTATTAATTTTTTTGAGACCATGAAAGCAGGATGAAGGATTTAAAACCACCATGAAGTGATGGTTTACCTAACCTTGTGCAGCGCAGCAGTGCTTGGGATGCTGTGGTTCCAGGTGGGCAGGCAGAGACAACTCCCTTCTTTTGTGTGTGCAAAAGGGATTTCTGGCTCCTTTTGACCATCAGTCAAGTTCTTCTAGCTGTCTTACTGTTGCAGTTTGAGACTATGCTATGCTTCCTTTCCAATAACTATTTAGGAGTAATATAAATGGTGACATTCTTCGTAAGGAAGATGAAGCCTGAAAGCATCTCATTAACTTCCAGTGGTGACGTGCTCACAAGCTGCTGTGGGACACTGGAAATCTCTACCTTACAAATTCACAAAGAACCTCATGAGGTTTTAGGGTGAATTACATTTGTTGGACTCTTGGGACCACGATTCTGGACTTTTTAGAACGAAAAACTTTCAGAAGAATAAATGAAAGGGCTGAATCCAAAATCATGCAAACATTCTTGGGTTTTCTTCAAGGGCCAATACATTAAAATCAAGTTTGTATATGCCTGCTAACAACCAGGAGGTGTTTGCAAGGGGAAGGAGAGAGACTTGCTAGAATACTACATGCTATGGATAAGGAATATTCTTTTGTTTTAGCCACAAATGAATATTTTCTCTGGAGGGTGCACTTTCATCACTGACTTCCAGCTTTTACATTGCTGTTTATGCGAGTACCTAAGTGTTACACCAGGTAAGTATGGATCCCTAAAGCAACCAGAAAATGGAGATTTATGAGCCTGCTACTACTTCAAATAATACACCTAGTCCTTGATCAAGGCAGTACAGACTCACGCTTGAAGAACTAGAAATCTTGGATCTATTATTTTCCCAGGTACAACTCCACCCAGGGAACTGCTATCTACATAGCTGTGTGTCTTTAAATCCCTCTCATTACCTGTCCCCTCTCTTCATATCTTCTTCGAAGTCACACTTGACTTGGAAGTGGAGTACAGTAGACTTGTGTGACACAGTATGTAAATTGATCCCTTTTTTGGTTTTGTTTTGTTTCTGTTGTTTCTTTGTGGTAGCACTCACAATATGATGTCTCATTTCCAGACATTCAAGGAAGCACAGCCTCTGCTTCTAAGGACCTTATAATCAAAAGACAGACAGGTGGCTAGGTAAAAAAGAAAAAAAAAAAAGTTAGGAAAGAGAAACAACGGCAGTAGAAAGGAAACTGGTCGCCGTCTTCTCCCTTTTGTCACTAACACCACTTTACAGACAAGATAAAAGGCAGCCAGTGAAAAGCCCTACTATTCATTTTCACTGGTACTGAGATCACAAGAAACCTGTTGCTTTTTTTTTTTTTTTTTCTAAAAAGGCATAGCAGTAACCTTAAAAAAAAAAAAAAAAGACTTCTCAAGGATTTCCTGCAGGAAGCGAGTTGGAAAATGATGGAGATGACAACATGTGTTTTCTAAAATACAATGTCTTTATCAGTGTTGATATTTTACACAGCACACACATATTCCAAAAATAGATGAGTAAAAACCTAAACGTGAAAAAAATAAAGAAAAAGAATGAAACTTCCTGCAGTCTTTTCTCTAGCAAACAGTAAGTGCACAGTCTATCTTTCTTAAGTGCAATATACTCCACTATCAATTTGTGCACTGGACCATTTTTCCTGAAAGCAATATCCCCAAACATAATACAGTGTTTATTTAGCTCTACAATTGCATTACGAGTGTTTCAGAGTTTAAAACAAAATGAAGACAAATCAAGAGACCTTGGTAAAAGAGGAAAAAAGCATCTTACATCAGATTCAGGAAGGCTATGTGAGACAGAAGGAAGCGCAAGGGACCAGGCTGTACCCAAAGAGGCGAGGCATACGAAAGGGCAAAAGAAAAGGCCGACCCAAGATGTGCAGGCACAGACTGAGGCATCTATTACTACGAAAACACATGGACTGCTTGTTCTCCATATGGTAACTCTGCTTTTCTAAGAACTCTACCTGTTTGCAGATGAGAGATCCTGCTGTTTACATCTGACACAGGAGAGAAGTGGAGCTGCATCTTTTGTCTCAGGAGCACAGCGAAAGGTTTGATGCAGAGTGGGGGAATGACTATGGAACTCACACAGGTGTCTGCTTGATCAAAGCTCCACTCACCAAAGAGATATCTCCATTTTACACATGGGAAAAACTAAGGCTCATAAAGCAAATTAGAATCAGGTTTAGAGTTTAGAGCTAATCCTCTAGATCTTGTTGTTTTATGGATAAATACTGCAGCTATCCAGTGCCTTAGTTTGATTGTCTATGGAGCTACAAATCTCATAGCTTGAATTTTCATCAACAGTTAGCAGAATTTACTCTTTGAAAAATAAGTTTGAATGCAATGAAGAATTCTTTTAAATGAAATAAGAACAGCATAGGTGACTGCTTTCTTATCCCACCAAAACCAAGCTCCACCCAAGAATGCTGCAAGAGGAATTACTAATACTGCTAACAATAATCCAGAGATTCTGTGCATAAACTGTGTAAAGGCCAAAATAAACCAAAGGCATGCTGAAATTGTTACAGAAAGCTTACTGTTTCTCTGTTACATGTCTTACTAGACAATTTGATTTGTTAAATAGACTTATGCTAAATTCTAGTTTTAATGTATGTAGAACCTAACATCCCTTATTAGGTTTTAAGAATGGATTCTTCTGATTATGGCTACTAGCTTAAGCTCACTTTACATATATGGAGTAGTCCTTTACAAAGTTTGTTTATAGGTCTTTACAGGTTTAAATCCATTAATATAGCAAGGATTGTGTTCACCCGGAGGGCAGGTTTGCTTCTCCACAATTAAAGAATACCTACTTCACTCTTGCCTAACATGGCTGCACCAGGCAGTTAGTACACAACAGTAATTGATAGAGCCATTGAGAAATAGCATTTGGCATAGGAAACTGAAGCCCTACAATGCAATTAGACTTATTAATGATATTACCCACAAGAATGCCAACTGTGATGATGCTCTCTGTCACAAGAGCACCCTTGTCCTCATATGATACGCATTCTTTTACAAATGCGAATGACAGCTCCATGACAACATGGAAAGCTACTTCTAGGCTTTGAGTCTGCATTTCTATTTATCAACAGCAACATATGTACTTGAAGCAGAAGCCCTCTCATTTGCTAACTCCCCTGTTTTAATCCAGCTATTCCCTGCTTATTGCTATACCACTGTTGGCTGAAACCTTTCAAATAGACCACGACGTCGAGGAAACATCTTGCATCTCAGCTCAGAAATTTAGCCATCACTTTGGAACACTACACACTTGTCTTTATCCTACCCACATGTACACCAAGAAGCGTCCTCCTGTTATCCCCCACCCTGATCTGCTGGGATTTTCAACAATTTGACTCATCGGATGAAGTCCATTTCAACCACCAGTGCTGTGGCATATCCTTGCTGTACCAGACTGCACATCTCCCCTATCATCTTCTGAAAGTGTTAGTTGCCCAAAGTGAGGCTTGTATCTCTGTTGGTCTCTTGCAAACATATCAAGTGATCTAAATGACTGCGCTCGCTTGGCACCGGGTACCAGCTCTCCAGAGCACCACCGGTGCCTGCACGCTCGTCTCCGGCCAGCTGGCACACAGCTCTGAGTGTGCCTCCCCCAAAACACACGAGTGCTAGCAGCAGAACAAAGGCAGTCGCCGGAAGAAAGAGGCACACAAATGAGCTTCACGGTGTGTGCACATGCAGCGCTCGCCTTCAGCGAAGCGGCTCCCAGCCAAGCTGCCCAACGGGCAGGGGAGCGGAGCAGCCGCCGGCGGGGCACTGGGCAGCCCAACCCCAACGGCAGGAGCAGTTGTACGACTGCGGCCACCGTGCCAGCAATTTCTGTCCATGCTGACACCGTGCAAGTGAGCACTAGCAAGTCTTGCTTGAAGCATATCTAATCCAAATGGCAGTGTGAAAGTCTGGAAGCCTATCTGGGCATGTTTATATATAGACATTAGGCATGATGAAAGCATGGTAGAAGGACAACGCAGGAGAAAACGTGCCAAATTTTGCAAGTGTGGACATGGCCTTAAACTTGTACTGGCCAGGAAAAAACAAACTGTCACCTTTCTAATAAGCCCTGCTCAAAGCATATCCTTTTGTAAAATGAGCCGGCCAGACATTTATCCCAGCCAGGGCAGAGATGACTTTATTTTTGATGGAAGTTGGCAGGAAGGGAGCCAAGGAGGCTGAGCTGCTACGTGTTTGTAATGAAAGAAGAGAAACCAAGTGTCCATCTTACACCGTCTTCTACAGTTTAGCAGAGGGGAATGTTGCACTGTACATCTCCAAGTCAGGACACAGACATACTTTCCCACACTACAGCTCAAGGCCCATAGATCATTTTTAGCTGAAAATTGTTTCCCAGAGCCTGGAAGATCTCAGAACTTTGGAGCAATTAAAATTCACTCCATTTCCCTCACCTGTTCTGTTGTATCGTCCAAAAAAAATCTGTGCACAGTTTATTCAGTGTGGCTTACAGATCTCAAACATGGAAAGAAGCTATACAAACAAATCCTTCTAAGGAAATCTATGGTGTTTAGAATACTGGACTACACTAAACTCTGGAAGAGAACAGTGATATCTGTAAACTCTTACACTTAGAAAGTAATTAAGACTGAGTAAATGAAAAATTCTCAAAGAGCTCGGTACTTCCAGCAGCCAGACCCTCTTTTTGGCATGAATTCCCCCCTTTTTCAGCCCTTCTATGTGAATACTGCCCTTGGAGGATTTGAGGGACTGGAATGGGTTACAGACGAGGTGGGCGATGCCATGAGCATGTTGGTGCAGATCGGGTAACCCCTCCATGAGAGAAGTCCACGATGGAGACGCTGCTATGCCGTGACCCTGGCAGCCACGCTGTGTGACCCACCTCCCTCCCCCCCGCATGCCTATCAATCTGCTCCCCCCTCCCTCCACAGTGGTTTCGTGGATTGACTGATTATATTTATCACACTTGTAGTTCACAGGGCAATGGTTTAAATTTCATTCAATACACTCCATCTGGGAGCGCTTTTAAAACACACCCACAAGCACATTTCTCCCTCTCACCCCGCACCCCCGCAGCGATCAGCCATCTGTACTCTGGAAACAAATCCTAAAAAATTATTCTAAATTAAAAACTCATTTTAAAAGAAAAGTAGTATTAAACTGTTTTATAAACATAATAAACCACAGTAAGCCTTGGTTGCAATAAATATCCAACTCTTGCCTACAGCTATTAGAATCCACAAGCGTATTTTTAAGTTTGCTAGCAAACAGTATATTTATTCTGACCATGATTTGTCTTCTGTGGTTTAATGCTCTCTCATGTTTCTTTCATATGTTTACAGAGGTGGGGGGAGAGAAAAGAGAGACAAAGCAGGCTGTCGTGAAATATGCTACAGATTCCTGTAAGCCATAATGGTTCTCTGAAGGACTGCCACTTCTTCACAACAGGGTCTGGCTCGGCCTCAGGACAACAATATCAAATAGACACGTACTATTCTCCTCCCCTGCTTCATTTACAATTGATTAAATTTGGTCAAATTAGTCATGTAAAAAAATTAAAAGGAGAACAAAAGCAAGTTTTAGCGCATAGTGCATAGTGCAGATTTTGAAGAGGCACCACAATGGGAATTTGCTGCCTCTGGCAGAAGTGCCTACCTTCAAAAAAGGGGTACTGATGGAAGATTGTGCAGGAGAAAGGATAGAGGGAGGTACGAGAGAGGAAAGGAGAAACAGATCAGAGGCAGTGACTGAAGACAGAGGCAGCCACAGTTAGAAAAATAACATTAAATAACACAGTCATACGTGCAGGAGAGGTGGTTTAGCCAAGTGGCACTTGAGATAACACCCACATGCTACTCCATAACTCCAAAGAATCGGGATGCTAATTAATTTTTTTTTTTTTGTATGGGGAAAAAAAAATATACAATTTCAGCATTTCAAAGGACTTCTAATATGGCAGACATTTTGGTTCACTAGAAAATTCAGATAATCTTGAAAGAGAAAAAATTAATGTTCATCCCAGGTTGTGATGTTAACTCAGCAGAAAGAGATTATCTGGTCAGGACAGATGCTGGCCGTGTCTTGGCCCAGTGATGTGCAGGCAAGGTCAGCATCGGAGCTACACCAGCACACTGCATTAATGGGAGCCCTGAAATGAAAAGGATGTGAAACTCTCTTAGCTAGCATGCTCACGGGGCACAGGCAGAAGGGGAGATGCCTGCATTCTCCCCCCAAGCACTGCTTTAGTGATTTCCATTACAGCTCTGTAGATTTATGTCAAAAAACTCTGCATGTGGCCATGCAATGATTTCAGAAAAGAGGTACAGTTGATTTTTATCAGATGTACTAGGCTATGGTTTTATAAACAGATGGAACATTCTTCAGCTAAAGCCCCTAAGAAGTCCTCCTGATTTCAGAAGTCACATGCAGATATATTGCTTTCACAAGACCTCATATGGAAAACCTGTGCTATACTGCCCATTTACCTTGTGCTTTGTGCCTTGTGAAATCATCAGATATTTAATTATTACTACTTATCTTACCTAGACGTGATCTGACCAAAACAAATTTGGCCCACTCAAAGGTATCTAGAAGGAAGGACACCTTCCATGTAAGAACAGTACTAGGGTTTGTTTGATTAAAGACTTTGAAAGTTTCCTCATGTGCATTAAAAAGAAAAATAATGCATTGTTAACTAAAAAGCTATTCCTTCCCACTATGCTACCAAGTGTTACCCAAGAAAGAGGAAAAAGGAAGAGAAGGAAGGCAAAGATGTCACAAGAAAAGCCTGCACTAAAGAATTTACAAGCAAGAAGAACAAACATTCTCTTTGGGAATTACTCTAGGCAACACAGCAAAGAATTATAGCACATAAACTAAGGTTACATAAACAGTCTAATAAAATCCTGGGACTGATTTATGGAGGAGAGACATCTTGTCGTGTACTTCCATGGATAGCAGTTTCTGCTCAGAAAAGCAACCATGTTGTAATTAGTAAGAAACAACTGAGCATCCCATCTAAGAGAAGACAGCAATAAAAACCAAACACATAAAGAACCCAAAAAAATGACATCAGTCAAACTCTTCATCCTATAGGCAGATACATAAAGTAAGGGCTGGAAAACTTTGATCTTCCCTGAAATATAATCTCTGTAAATGCATGCAAACACAGATTTACCTGATTTTAACGCAAAATTTTGGTTCTGTGGAAGGAGTAGAAACAAGACATGGGGCAGAATTCTGCACAGCGATACCTGCTGTGCCAGAGATCAGCATGTCATACAGCATGGAGCACAACTTCTCCCAATCCCAGAGTTGATACCTGCTTTCCATACGTTTTATTCAGGTTTGTGAAAAATCTGGCTTTGGTACAAAGGTCAGAAGACATCTCAGTGTATAAAGCCCACAGAACAACATCAGTCCCTGTGCCTAGCAGCCAGGCAGCCCAGCCTCTCAAGCCCTACATGCCACCCTTTCATGTTGCTCCGCTCAGCAGCCACTTCAGCTAAGTACCTTATTGACACGTATTACCGGTCCCCTCATCCTGCCTGGCCCAATCACCAGGACGGCTGCAAAGTGAATCCTTTGTGCAATCTGTCCTACAATTATGGTCAACAGCATCTCAGAGAGAGGGGGGTGGGAGGACACGCGACGGCAACGTGCACAGAGTGTGCCTGCTGGTTTGCGTGACGTGGTTCACGTCACCCCCTGCAATCATGGCTCTTTTGCAGTGAATCTGTTTTAAGTATAAGCCCTATTCATGCAGATAAAGTACAACCAATGCCACAGCCTTTTGTGATGGCTCATGTAGCTTGCAGTTGCTATTTTTCTCCCCTCCGTGGTGTAGAAAGACTGTGAAACTGGTAGTGATGTTTGTTGTCATCATCACTTTTTAATTCTCAGGTAACTGACTGAAACACCGTGACGGGGCTCTGACACCCCAAATTGGGTGGGATTGGTAAAATAAAGGTGGGTCAGGAAAGTGGAAGGGTTCCCCTTCTCCACTGTGGATCAAAGAAACCAGAAACATGCTGGAGGAACTGGGTTCCCAAGTGGTCAGTGCTACTGATACAGAAGAAGGAGGAAAAACCCAGCTGAATTTGTGCAGAAGCATGACCAGCCCATCGCTTGGGCTCACCAAGGCCCTGCAGGACCCACGTGCCACCGCCAGCTCCCTCACAGAGTCAACCGCCTTTTACAAGCTTTCATGAAGCCTCATGGAGAATAGGGCTGGGAAATCCGTGAGGCTCCTTTAAAACAGATTCTCCCAGAGAAAATTCCAGAAGGAGAGGGCTTGAAACAGAACTAAAGAGTGCCATCTGCTGCAAAAAGCTGGAGAAACCTCAAACCCTGCGAGAGAGACGCCAGGGCAGCAGCGAGCGCTGGATGTGGCACCGGGCTCTGGGCGAGCGTAGAGCTCGCGGGGCTGCCCGTGGTGAAAGGGCCAACGTTTAACGACGGGTTTATCGGCTCCCCTTGAGCTGTCTCTATGTTTGCGCTCACATTCTACGCGTGGCTGTGGGGTTTGGGAGCCAGCCGCGGCCCCACTCGAGGATGCGGTGGAGCCTGAAGCACCGAGCTGCAGCGTCGCTGACAGGCCCCCACGGCCCTGCCCGTACCTGGAGCTGCTCCGGTCTCACTGGAGCAAAGCAGGGATGGAGAAAACAGTGTAACTTTGTCTCCTGACAGGAACGTGCTCATACTGTCTTTTACTCCAGCAAACGATGTGATAGGTCAGAGGATGCTTGCCTAAGAGACACTAAAAGAGCAAAGTTTAAACTTCAGAGGGTTTCCTCGGCACACAGAGGTAAAAAGTCTCAAGTAAAGCACAGCTTAGAGCTAATTCAGCTATTTGGGACAGCGAAGGGACATCCTGGCACAGGGAAGAGGGACAGGTCTGCGGGTTCAGGACAAATTCCAGGTATTGTCCTGACCTCCACCTGCGGGCAGCAAAGTCCTGGCACAGCAGCGTGTCACCAGGCGCCCACCTGTAGCCCTGGGAAGTGCCACCAGCTCCACGCGTTTCCCTCCTCCCCCAGGCACGACGGTGCTGCGGGACGCGAAAGCACCCACCGAAACCCCTAACCAACCGACGGCTTGCCCCGGCACAGGCGTGCCTGATGTTGCGTTTCTTCCAGGTGCCTTTTGTCCTTTATTTTCCCTGCAAGTGCAGGACTTGTGCTGTGGCGTGCGGCGCCCGCCCTGGTTAGCAGCCTGCAGATGGTGCTACCGACCAGCTTTTCCCCAGCTCCAAAATTGTTTCCCTTCAATCTAAGGAAAAAAAAGCGGTGTACAGTTAAAAACACACACCAAAAGGAGCTGCTCGCCTCCATCTCATGTTTTCTCAACCCTTCCATACACCGTAGCATAACACTGTGGTATGCGACTGCTTGGGATGTGACAGGAATCGTCCAGAGCCAGTCAGCAAGTTTTGGAAAAGTGATTTCGTGACGGTACAAACGGCATCTGCCTTGGTGGAGCTATAGGCCAAATGATACTGGTGTTCGCAGGCGTCTTCCTCACCCAGGCAGAAATCCACCCCATGCAAAGGCCCCGAGGAGGAGGAGGAGGAGTCCCTGTCGCCTGCTGCAGGGACCACGGGCACTGTGTCCTGCCTGGCTGCTGGCCGCCTCCAGCACCTCGGCCTTCAGCATGGGAAGCTCCACCGGGACAAGCCGAAGTGCTCACAGATAAAACAGAGCTTTGCATAGTGTGTCTATCCCTATCAGAAGGAGAATTTAATCCCTGTTAAATCAGTTTTTACATACTTTATAACTTTGTAAGATAGAACAACGTCACACCTGTTTCCTCACCATCACTGCAATCTCCTTTAAAATAAATCTGACTCAAACCTAAATGTATTATAGGTCAAACAGGTGCCAAAACCCCCAAAACCAAGAACAAAATACCCCTCTTGGGTTACAAATTTCAAACCCATCACCAGATTACATACTCTGATCTTCACAAATAAAAAGCATAAAAGCATGTTTCTGCATTAAGGAAAGAAAATTCTTCCAGCTTCTGTCACATAGACATTATATTTATATGAAAATCCTCCACCAGTTTATTTAAAGTAATTTTCCCTGAACCAAAATATGTAGGTTCCACAAGCACAGCTGAAATACCTACACAACAGCAGCCAACATAGTAGATTCTCCAGAAGCAATGAAAATCACTATATTCAGAAATCCTCTTAAAACCAATGACAGCTGACAAAGCTGAGCTGCCTTAATAAACTGGGCTGCTTTTATGGCTTTATCCTGCAAGATGCCAAGTATTCCTGCTCCAGTTCAGCACAATCCTTCAGGACAAGCTTAACTTTAAATACAGGGAGAGTTTTGTTGAAGTTAACGGTGCTGCCCAGCAGCTTA
The DNA here is from genome assembly GCF_003259725.1 of Athene cunicularia. Taxonomy (NCBI): domain Eukaryota; kingdom Metazoa; phylum Chordata; class Aves; order Strigiformes; family Strigidae; genus Athene; species Athene cunicularia. The sequence continues at coordinate 10,401,597 of NW_020799124.1, read as the reverse complement.
AGATTAAGCACGTGCTTAAGTACTTTGCTAGACCTGGACAAGTACTTAGAAAGATCAAGCTCTCAAATTTTAGAGACTAGGTGTACGTTTATTTATGTTGAGACTGTCAAACTTTCAGCTTCTGATTATTACTGTAAGAAATATTACAGCAGACATAAAATTCTGAATAGTTACTGGTTTAGAAAACCTAACGATAGGGAGTACTGGAAGCAGAGACCTGTTTACAGTAGATGGACATTTAATAAAAAGAGTGTTTATAAAAAATTCCTATGGAATTTCATAAATAAACCCAAGTTCTCAGTCTTCCTGCCCATGTTACTGTTTCACAGGAGAAGAGGGGGACTGAGACTTTTGGTAAATTCCTGCTCTACCGAGTTGTATCCCTGGGCTCAGAAAAGCAGCACAGCCTCAGGGCCAAAGGACAACTGAGGGATCTCCATTTAGGCAAAGCTATAGGCTCGGGCAACTACAAGCTTAGGACTCCATAGCTAATGCTTATTGTGCCAGGAGAATAGTTTCATACTTTCCTCCTCCTTCGTGTCTTCATTCCATTCTCCTCCTCCTTCCTCCGCACCAAAATTGCTTTTTTGCTTTTCTCTTACAACCTGTATAAAAGGTTTGAGGAAGTCTTGTAAAAGAAGTTTATGTGATACTTTGCATAATAGGTCAAAAAATTGAGAGGAGCTCTTACAAAATGCTGAAAAAGGAAGACTGCTGTAAAGCAACCTGGATCATATGGGATACTAGTGGTAATTAAACTGGCACTGATTTCCTCGCCTCCTTTTAAAATTTTTTTTTCTTAATTTCTCTTAACCTCTAATGTTTTGTCCGATATACTGAAAAAGTAGGAAAATGCTGTTTATTAACATTTTTACTTCATTATCACAGTAACCTGTATTAATGTTTATAATAAACTTAAAAAGATAATGTAAGATTTGATACAGCACAACCTGTAAGTACATTCTTGACTGTAAACAGAAAAGATGTCCAGCTTACCTAATATGAATAACCAAAGCTGAATAACCGATATATATTTGGATCTGGGGTTGACATTCTTAGCATCCTTCCAGAATGAATAGATAGAATAATAAAAGGTCCCAGAAAATAATTTCATTTTATGGGGGTTATAGGTTTTTAAAAAAATTATTTTTCAGAAATCAGGCATCAGATTTGTGGGCAGGATAGAGGATGGGACTCTGAGCCACTTCAGTTACTGAAAGATCACAATCAATCTTATAGAAATTGTTGACATTGAACAAAACTTGCTATATTAAAGGGATAAATCCTTTCACCTATGGAAGCGACAAATGTAAACAGGCTTTGACGCTTTCCAATCTCTTCTCCTCTCAAACCCTGTTCTTTAAAGCCACGCCAGAAGCACACTGCTGGTCAGCATCGAGGGCATGGCAGATAACAAAAGTTTTTTGTCTGCAGCCCAGTCAACCCAGGGCATTTCATAAATCACAGTTGTCTCTAAGCCGAGCATATGGAATTCCCAAGTATTAACATGCTTTTTGTAATGCCAGTTACTAGCAAGGGTCAAACCCTCACATCAGCTTTTGCAAGTGCACTTTGCACCTCAAAACACAAGAGTTTTCACACATACAAAAGAGATTGTTCTGTTGAGAAAGAACTGCGCAGTCAGCCACGCTATCTTGAAGAAAAGCTTTGTATCACTGTACTGGAAAACAAGCAAGATATCAGTAACCTCTGCAAAAGGGTAAGCGAAGGAAAACGCTCTAATTCCACTCCCATGACGCTGTCTCACAGAAGGTCTCCAATTATCTAAGCATGTAGAAACACTGTCTTAAAATGCAACTATCCTGAGGCTTCATTCTCAATAAACAGGGCAAAATGAACTCGCCTAAGTAAAAAAAAAAAAAAAAAAAAAAAAAAAAAAAAAAAAAACTCTTTATGGCTGATTGAGCTAATTTACTGTGGAATGGGCAGCAGACTATCTTTAGATAAATGCTAATGAGGACGTTAATGCTTTCTTCAGTCTGGCTGCTACTATTACGCTGAAAGGGAAGGTCAACAGCTAATAAACCCAGTTAACAAGCCATTCTGAACTTCACTTTAGCTTAACACTCTTCAAAGTTGCAGTCATTAAATCCATAGGCTATTAGGATCTGCCCTCCTGTTTTCACTATGAGTGAAGGCAAACTTTCAATGTAGTCATTAATTGAATTAACAGACTCTAATCCAATTTGATGTAGTGTAAATTGAAATGCACATAAGAGCGAATATGTGAGCAGAGGAGTTTCCCCTTTTCAGGCAGCTTTGTGTTAAACTACTTTTGTTATCATTTCTACGTGCCTCCCATGAAGGGTGCTCTCATGTATATAACCCTTAACATTAGTTACTCTTTGATATGAATATAGTTTGCTATCAGAAGACAGAAGCTGGCAAGACAAAAACATGTCTTACAGCTTATTAAACGCCTTAGCTTTAGTGAGACAAACTGGTAAGCAAGGATCTCAAAATATATTGCCACCATTACATTGTGTTACACTTTTTTGAAGTAGAAAATATCACACGCTCAGCAGACAGGGAATGTTGGGTAGGGAGATGTTTAGTGAAGGACGGTGGTAGATAAACAGGAAAAGAGAAGCCCGAGCATCTCATTTGCCAGCAAGTACAACAGCTCTCCTTTGAGTAGTGTGAATTTGAATGTATGGTGTGCACACCAGCTTTTGTCCACCTGAAAAGAGCTGATGGAAAGCCATACAATCATCAATGATTTCTGTATAAAATCTATTTTTAAAGGGGCAAGAAACAAGTGCATCACTTTGTGAAGTCATGGATTTCAATCTTCGAAATTGTAATGGGCAAAAGTGGAAGAGAGTCCTGTCTGCTTAGCCAACCACCCCAGCTCAAACTGTGAACATGTGTGTAACAAATGGCACAAAAATACCGGGTGCTCAGACCCCAAGTGCTCGCTGTAGGTAGGGAGGTAAGGGCTAAACGCAAAGTAGAGCAAACGCCTTACTGCTGCAGCAGGACAGCACTTCCCTGTAACTGCTGTGGTTTGAACACCAGGAGATCAATGAATTTTCCCCATTTAGACAAGGTGGAGGAAGCTGTAGAATGATTCTGTGCAAGACACCTTCCATTTCTTGCGTGAACTGGCAATATGAACTCTTAAACCACTCAAAATCCAGTACACTCTGCTCATTTTAACACTTAAATTTTACTTGTTGAAGAGGGTGAATAAAGCACCACTGTTGGAAATTTCACAGGGAATTCAATCCTAGAGGACAAGAACTTTTCCCATACCTTACAGAAAGGACTGCATTACAGGGACTTGAAAACATCTACGTTACTCAGTAATCCAAATAAACACAAAGACAAGGAAGCTAGGACAGTCATCCACACACAGAGTACTGGCAATAGTGGGATAGAGCTATTCTAAGCCTCCAGAGACCGTTTAAAATATTTCTTTAATATTGACCTGCATAATTGGCCTTCTTGCACACTGCCAGTGAAGAAATCCAAGCTTCCATTATCGCAGATATGAAGATATAAAACCACATTCAAGATGCAATAAGACATCTGGAGAGGAAAATGCATGCATATCCAAATCGCTGTGTTCTTTCAGAAACAGCAAAACACAATGGAGCTTTAGAAATAACTAAATATAGTAATTTTAGTTCAACTGTAATTAAGGAAGAAAAAAGCATGACTTCCCTCCATCCTTTTAAGAGTCATTGTTCAATGTCACAGTGATATTCAATTATTCCATATAAAGAGTATTTACTTTCTTTTCTGCATTATTATTATATTATCCACTATTTGTATTACTACAGAATGAGTAGTAATACAGGCCCCCAGCTGAGACTGACAGCCCCCCTCTGCTTGCCACTGTGAAGACATATGGCACAAAAGCATCCCTGAACAGCTTTGAATTAGCACAGATAAAGTCTGAAAGAAAGGGAAGGTCGGTATTTTCATTTCACGGGTGGAGAAATGAAGGCAAACCTAGAAAAAAAGACCAAATAACTTTATAAATTATTTCACAGAAGATTGGGTCTGTCTATTGTCTTCAGGCAGGTTTACAATGCTGAAGCAGGAATTTTAAGCACACATCAGACAGCACTCACCAAAAGTTAATTTTGACCATGGGCCCAGCCAAGGGACCAGACTAGAGACAGTGCAAAGGAACCCCCCCCGTGAGCCCACGTGGGCACTGGGTGCTCAGCACCAACCCTTCTACATGGTCTGTGACCGCAAAGGCTGCCGCGGGAGCCGAGGCCCCCCCCGGTTCAGAGCCGGGCAGTAGGTGCTGCAAATCCCCCTCTTGTCAATAAAACACATGAAATATCAGATCGCAAAGACCAAAATCCCAAACCTTTGCAGCTACAGCTTATGCATCAACTGGACCATACGTTTGTATTTTCTGACTACAGAAATGTTTCAACTGTCACTGCCAAGAAAAGTCCAGTGTGTACCTTTAAAATGTGAATATTCTGTCACATACCACAATTCCTTTTTCACTGACAATTTTATCAGAAAGATTGGAACAAGAAAAAGTACTTTAAAAGGGCTAAAGTGACAACGGTGGGAGGAGCAGACACCAAGAAAGCATATCTGTTTAAAAATCCAATGAAAGCTTGCAGGAAAAAAAATCTCTGCAGTCCTTTCCCAGTTCGAACACAGATGGACACGGAGTCAAACAGGAACCAAAACGTCCATCTTACTGAACATCTACACCTGCTGGCAAGCAAAAGCCCTCCAAAGTCAACATTGCCATCTGATGTCCAGAAAGCTTTCCAGCTCCGCACAGCCAAACCTCCCAGCCTGCCTGGTGCCTTTGCAGAGCGGCAGCGAGCCAAGGCCAGGCTGAGCCCACGCTGGCGGGCGGCGCAGGACACCGTCTTCAAGGAGAGCATCAGTGCCAGCACAGCACTGTGCTTGCAAAGCCCAGCTACCAGTTACATCTGGAAACGCTACCCAGAGTTTAGTGTCTGTTTGCTTTAGGGTTTACTTGTACACTGCCTTCACCATGTCCAATTTAGAGGGAGTCCTTGAGCTCCTAAGAAGCAGGAAGAAAGCAAGGAGCAGATGCTTTCAAATCCATCTGCCAGTGTATTTCTGGATAATTTCAGGTCATGAGGGAAAAGACATCCAGGTACCATCCATAGCTGATAAAGCACAACACAGACCTTTGTTAAGGTCAACACTTTTTTTAACACTGGATAAATCTGATGAAAACATACATATTAAAGCCTTTGATGTACAGAATCTAGTTCTGTTTCAAAAGATCAGTTTTAGAACGGGATTGTTAGCACAGGAGTCTCTGTAATTACCAGCCACCAAATATCCCAGTAGATAAGGAGATCATAAAATGGCTAGTGATCAACACTGCTTTCTTCTTTCTCAGTCATCATTGTTCCTCTACAACATGCAATTACTGAATATGTACACGACTGTTTCTAAGGAAGAAGGAGGAAACGCAGAGTGATAATGGAACTAATTTTGCTGATACCTGCAAATCTCACTGTGGAATAAAGCTGTGACTCCCCCAGATGCACAACAACAGACATTCAACCCTTAACTATCACTCAGGGAGTTTTAATTTCCCCACAGAGTTGTCAGGTGTCAGTCCTAGAAAAATAGTATCAATATTAATAGAAGACAAAAGGATGCAAGAAGACCTGCTGGGTGTACACTGCCAGGAGGTACAAAAGCTCACACTGGGAAAACAGGGATAATTAATAGATCTTTTTGAATTTTGTGTATTGTAGCAATTTTCACTCAAGAATCTTGAAATCCATTTCAAATGTAGTCCAACCTCAGGAAATAAAAGAACATATTACTGCAGCACCGTTCTATATATATGGAAGTGAAAAGAAAAATGGAAATGAAGAAAAACATGGAACAATACTTGAACAGTGGGCTCTTCTGTTTTGCAGAGGAGGGCTTAATAAAATTCAGTGGCTGCAAGCAGAAGTTAGAAAAAAATCAGGCTATAAATAGGATGCTAATTTTTAACTGTGAGGGTAATTAACCACTAGAACAACTTCCCAAGGACTGCAGTGAATTCTCAATTACTGGCAATTTTAAAGTGAAGGCCAGATTTATTTATTTTAAAGATATGCTCCAACAGGAATTAATTACATCAACTCCTGCTGCTTGAGTTATACAGAAGCTCAGTCAAAATGATCCAAATGGTCTCTTTTGGCATTCTGGTCTCTGATGAGACCAGACAGCAATCCAGAGGAAATGGAGGAACTAGCAAGGAAATACAATTACAATTGTACCAGTGCTGGCAATGAGACACCACCACTGCTCTCAGAAGGGTCAACATCCCAACTCAGCATCAACACAACAAAACCAGTACTTGGATAATAATATAATAATATTAATTCTGGACGCATACCATTCAAATTCACCTTTACAATAATAGAGAACAGAGATTAGATGGGGCAGCACCAACTTAAAATGTATTTCTTTTGTAAAAGGTACAGACAAAAAATAACTTCTAGCATTTAAGTCTTTTCATCATTAGGGGGTTGGTTTTCTATTCCCACATGTAGATATTGGTCTTTTCCAGCCTCTCAGAATGTTTTTTAACTTGTAGACTCAATTTCACCTAGATACAATGGAATTATCAAAGAACCTACATCTTCTGGGAAAAGGAATAACTAGGAGAAAGCTGGAGCTCAGAAAATGGCCAAACTACAGTTGTGAGCCCACACTGGGGAATCCAGGGAAGAGAGGAAGGGAGACAGAAATAAAACAGGTCTAGAACAATACTGCCACTGAGGGAGATGGAGGAGCAACAATATCACCACTTTACTCTCCATCCCTTGGTGACAGCAGCAGTCACCTGGCTTTCCACGCTGATGATGAGCGGGTACAGCTGCTGTGTTTGGTTGTTTTTGTTCAATAACTACTTCATTAATAGTGTTCCAATAGCAGAGGGACAGACGGAGCATCTCCTGGCTGGACGTGGCTGCCATACCCAGCAGGCAAACTGCAGACTGCAAAATCAGTTGAAACTCAAAGCATCTGAAACTTTTTCGATTCAAAACAATTCTCATCTGGTGCTTTTACAGACTCCGTAACGGCTCAGTGATTGATGCCTTCACAGCACCTCCCCGCCAAGGCAGGCGACAGCTGAAAAGCTCTAGAACAACATGCCAAGGCATTCTGTTTGCAGTTTCATTGTAATTTGATGTAATAAGTGTTGATCTCAATTCACTAAACATTTGTGTCAATTTGCCACCCAGTTTGGTTTAGTTTTAAGGCATTTCTGTTGCATAAAAACCCAACATTAAGCCATAAATTAATTAGTTCTTTTACAAGCTTAAGGTACATTATTACCCTTCCAGCTATCTTCTGAACTGCATCTTCACACTTTTTCAATGATGTGCGAGGAACAATTTTCATCATTAAAATGAAACTTTCACGAGCTCTAACAGGAAAGCCCACTGGTGCTGGTAGGTGGTAGAACATTCCTAAGTGCATTATGAACTGTATTTATAGGAGCTGTCTAGCCATTTAATGGGTTCTTGAATGATTTGCTTAGGTGTTTACTTTTACTAAAAGCAGTTTATAACCTCTGCTCTCGTCTCTGAAGTTCCTCTTAAATCATTCTGTAAATATATCACAGGGCAATGAGAGAGAAGGACTCGAGTTTTCCACCTTGGGCTTTCGTTTCTGCTTACCCTGAGGGATCTGTAGTCTCTCTGTTGTCATAGAAATAGGGCATGGCTGACCTCAATATAGCGCAGTGTAATACCCAGATGGATTCAGCTCAGCGCCGTAATCCCCGATGGAGACACTTTCACTGTGTTCATTACTTCCTGGGGATTCTAACAAGGAAACCCTTCCTGGCACCTGTCGGTGGCGTAGCAATGGCAAACCCCGGGGCTGCCCTGCACAGCAGGCTCCCAGCCTCCACTGAAGTCAACAAAAACTCACTTTGCAACAGGCACTCCCGAGATGCAGATGTATCTCTTGCAATGTATATATGCAATTGTGCATCTCTCTGTTTCAGAAGTTTGGACTGTACAGAGAATCATTAAATAAAGTCAAACATTGGCTATTTGCTCCCAACGTCCGACAGATGCTTCACCAGCAATGTGTTCTGGATGTGGCACCTATCCTTCTTGTACCAGCAAGAAGAGTTTGGGGCTGCTCCTCTTCTCGCTTCCCTCTCCCCCATACATTGAGAATCTGGCAACAGCACTGCTGCCTCTGTAATCTATCACCTCGCGGCCCTTTCATATATCAATGTTTGACTGCTTTCTATGTAAAACAGGTCATTAAGTTAATCAGAAATTGACTACTACTACAAACACCTTTTGAATAAGGTCAAATTAAGATAAAAGTCCTTGCTCTTTTCGTCTCTCAGCAACAAAGACTATAACCAGGCTGCTAAACCTGCCATTAATGTCAGTGTGCAGATTAAATGTCATTAAAGGCAATTTGTCACTTACATACACACTTATCTCAATCTAATAATTAGCAAAAGGTCAGGCAGATAAACCTGTATATTTCAATCCACAATAAATTTCAGCTGCAGGAAATGACAAAATACAAGTTTAACCATATATACATGTACTTGCATGTGAAATACATAATTGAATCCAGCAAAACAGAATAAGCTTTTTTAAAGACTAACTGGTATCAAGCCTTACTCTGACACTTTACTTAAGCTGCGAGGAAGCCAAGTGCATAATCATGGATCAAAGTAAAACCCTCAGAGGAGCGAGCACAGCAGACCTTGCTTCATGGTGTGAAAACCCCTGTGAAATGGGTCAGCAGGCACTAGCCAGATTCCAGAACCAGTATCACAACTGACACTCGCTGGCACTCTGACGGACTGTCTCAGCCAAGGCATGAAGCACAGATGAATAAACCATGGGGACTAAATTAGCTTCTGACCTTACTAGGTGACTCCTTAACTTCAAGTGTCCAGCACACTAAGTCCATGTCAGGAGGTAACAACAACCGAGTGAGAAAGCAGCTGGGGCTAAAGCAAAACCTTTAATTCTTTGACCTTCCATCTCCACACCCCTTGCAGAGCTCACGTGGGCTTTAGAAGACGCCCGACTGCAGCTCTGCATAGCCAAGGAAGAAACCAGGATGCCCCATGGTTCGACCTCCTTTTCCCCTCAGTTCATCAGGAAGACTTTGCAATTTGAAATTTCCCGATAAAACTCAAGCTCTACACAAACTGTACAAAATGGAATTGCCACATTTTTATTTTGGACACCATGGAAAAATCTCCTTTAAACGATGCAGTGGCAATGTGGCTGGCAGGTTTGTTTTAATGAGAAACAGAAGAGCAAGGCTGAGAGCATGCAGTGAATTCTGCATGAAGGGTCCCACTGAAGGCAACAGCAAACTCTCCCCGTGGGGCACCTACGGACTTGGCTGCAAACCATGGCATCAGAAAGCATCTCTCTTAAAAGTGACCAACTTCAGTGTGTGTCATGCTGGACATGGGATCATGGGATGTTCTTTTGTAGAGAAGTGTAAGCTTCAAACCTCTCAATGCTCAAAAGCAACAACAAAAAAACAAACCACCACCAAAATCCCCAAACAAAACAACCCAAACCAAACCCACACCCAAAAATTCATGTTACGTGCCTTTTTCTCCAAACCAAGGTAAACTGGTAGCTGAGTTCTCACTGCCATTTGGATCCTTCTCATCTTTTTCCACCCAGGAATACAAATTCCTAAGTTCCAACTCCATTCACAGACCATGCATGCTTCCCTTAAATATTTCAGACTTTCCTTACTCTAATGACCATTAACAGTACATTTTCAGTTCCCTCCTGCGAGGACACAGCTGTGATATGGATATTAATATCTAAATAACATACAGAGATTTAGAGCAGTAAAGAATGAGGGGTTTTTAAAGCCATTTCAAACGATTCTGTTCATGTTTTGTTTGGGATTTTTGCAAATTGGCAACGTGTAACCAATCTTCAGTGTCTAAACAGCAGCTTCATATGGCAGTGCAATGGTAAATTGTCAATGTTCAGCCATTACCTTCGCTTCTAACCCAGCAGGGGACAGTTAGTTAATTCCACAGTGATGTGTTGTTTTAACAGTTTATAGCAAAGAAAGATGGTTTCAAGGAGTCAGACGATTTACCCAGCTTCTGGTCACAAAGATACTTCATGATTAATGGAAAGTATATGTGTGAAACAAGTTTACGTTACTGCAAGCCATGATTTTTATTCCTCTTAAACAGATGGAGAAATTTTTGGACACCTTATTAAAAAAAAAAATAAAAAAAAAATCACAGCATGCATCAGCTTGAAAAACAAAGACAAATTCTTCTCAACACAGGTTTTTGAAGGTGGCTTGGTTTTGTTTTTTTTTTTAAAAAAAAAGTTCACTTTGGAATAGGACATAGCCTTAAATAAGAATTCAACCTAATGTTCACAAAGAGAGCTGTTATTGTTATTATCTGAAGGACATCAATCAAGACCAAGGCCACGCTGTGTTGAAAAATGTGCTTATACATTTTTCACACACTGTACCATACTCTCCCAAAATGTAAACATCTAAAATAGAAAATACAAAAGCATGGTATGGGAAGGAAGCAACGTCATCTTCAGATTACAAGATAAGAATCTGGGGGAGAAAGAGTAAGCAGGAAGAGTACAGGAGGTCTGTGGAAAAGCTGAGAATATATCCAGGTCTGCCTGCTGGCCAGCGAGAGCAGGGAACAGATCCAACAACAAACGACATCCACAGGTGGGCTCTCATCTAAAGTCTCTTCATGTCAGCTATACAGAATGATTTTTATAGACCATCACAGCAAAATATCTCCAAATACTTCTAAGTAGAAGAAAAATGCATTTTTAAAAGAACCAACTACAAACACAGCTGCCTTAACACTGTCTAGTCCATTTAACTTAAAGCTTTGTCCGTGTCACCTAAAGTAAATCCATCTGTCACACCCTCTCACTGCTTGACAGAGAGGCTTCTTTTGGCACCCTGTCTTCCAGAGAACTGCAAGCTGCAGGAGGAGGTCTTGGTTTTCAAGAGAACCCAGTGATTTTGGACTCCTCAGGTTTTTGGTACATCTTACTGAGAATGGACCTCAGTATTACACTACAAATCAATGCAAAAGTCTGAAGACAACTGTACTCAAAGTCCCTAGCAGCTCTTGAAAATTTAAGTTGTAAACTTGTTTAAAATGCTTATTTCCTGCTTTTTTCACTATGCATTAGCTTTAGCGCATGTACAGACGTGATCTGCAGGAGACGGATTTGAGGAAGCATGAATAATTTTTTTCTGGTGTTTGGTTTTCAAGATCATATACAGTCTGTATATCCTACCACTGTGATCTTGGTGTCCTGTAATATTTGTCTTGGTGGGGAATGTATGCACGTATCTGTATCCCCTCTGTGCCCAAACATGTGTCTTCCAGAGATTCTCACATTCTCTGCTAATATACAGAAAAACCACAACATGGATTGCCTAGAGGCTTACATGTTAACATCGCAAGACTTGGGAAAAGATTAACCCTTCAGCCTGAGGTCCTAAACATAGACCACAAAGCTAGCAAAGAGTTTTTCCATTGCTGTGAATGGAGGCAGATCAGGGGTTATTCCATGACCCTTAGTAATGAAATGTTCTGCCCCAGCACAGATACGAGGAGGCGCTGTACCGAATGTGACCACTGGCATTACAATTTGCTCACCGCAGGTTTATATCCACAAGGTACGAATTTTTTTTTCCTCCTCTAAACCAGTGGAAGAAGAAGGTCAGACCGAAGCAGCTTTGACTCACTGTTACACTCACACTCCTCTGCCTGAGAGTCCCAACGCCTTTGGAAGGACAAAAGTCCGCGTGAACAATGTGCTACCCCGCAGCTGTGGTCAGGACTGCTATGTTTAAAGGTTACAGTGATTAAGCACTGTGATTAATTTAGTCTCAGCAGAATCAATTCCACTCAACTACAAATCTAATTTACATACTGGAGAGGACTCTGCTCTTCCCTGGTTGCCGTGAGTTTGAATTTAGATTCATTTTTCTCCAAGATGTGTGTTTTGAGGGATCACACGCCAATTAACAATTGTTTTGACAAAGCTAATGGGACAGTTCTATCTGTGTGCCACTGCTTCCCTGCTTGCTGTCATCTGCCCTTTCAGAAATGACACTCAGTTCCCAAACCTCTTGAACATGAAATCTGTATTAAAGGATGACCTACACGGGTACATGTTCAGCATAGCTACTCCACTGTAATCGTACCATGGTAGGGAATCCAACTCCCATAATGCACATTTCTTTCCAAATGTCTCATTTTTCCCCAGCTGAACATGATCCCCCTAAAGAGATCTAGTCCTGAACAACAAGAAAGATATGTCAGACCCAGAAATGTCATGGAGGTTACACAGGGAGTGTATAAGCAGCAAATGTAGGACCAGGGTAGGTAACTGGGTCTGCCCCAACAGGACTATGAGAGCCATAGAGAGAAAGAAGAGATACACAGTGAATTCCTATTAAAAACAAACCACGGGACTCTGTATATCACTGTGTATTGACTAATGGGCAAATTATACCAAAATCATGATCAATTCTGAAAAGTCACAGCCTAAATTAAGGATGACTGCAAGACATCTCAACAGCACTTGGGTAAACATTGAAGTTGAAAGAACTACAGCTCTCTGGGTTTGCAGTCTTCTGAGAGAAGTCTTTCTTGAGAGAAAGCCCATTCAGGAAACAATATAAAGAAATTACTTTAATAGCTATTTTTTGGTCCATGTATGACTGGAAGTCACCATAACACATAAACATACTAATTTCTTTCTGAATAGTCATTTCCAAAATTCACGAAGAGCAAATTTCGTCAGGGAAGCACAGGAATGGCAGCCAACGGAAACCACATGTGCTTTTTTTCTGAACAGACTGAGGGGAGAAGATGATTGCTTCCTAAACCTAAAACGGGCTTTCTCCACAACAATTTATACAGCATTAGGATACCTGCAGCCAGCACAACCCGAACCCTCACAAAACACACCTGCTGAGCCATCTTTACTGCTCTCTCCTGCACCTTACACTAGGAATATCTTAAATTATAAATACATCACAGAAATCTGATCTGCAACGCCCCCGGCACATCCTGATCCCTATCACATACTTCTCCCTTTCAGCCCAAGCGCTCTGGCGCTGTGTTTTGTCAATACCAGCCTAGTACAGCTTCAAATATTTAGCTTAACTTGATCTTCCAAACTGCAGGAGAGAAAAGCCAGAGTCTCCTAACACCATTTGCTGAACAAACAATTGATCCCAGAAGAGGACGGCGGTGGCGTCCTCCTGCCCCCCAGCCGGCCGGGCTGCGCGCCTGTGTAGCAGGAGCCGTGACAGATGCCAGGAGTGACAGCTTTGTTTTGCCAAGGCTGCGCACGGCCGTCAGTTGGCAGGCGAAGCTGCAGCGGAGATGACAGCTTCTCTGATTCTTTCATCAACCAATGTGACTGAGTGACCTTTTCCAGTCTTAGCAGCTGCCTCCCTTCTTTATTCAATCATGGCAGAAAATAAGTCCCTTTGGGTAAATCTTGCCCTTTTCGTAATTTTAAATGACCGCAACTGTCATTAGGCTTGTTTGCTAAATACGGTCGTGAGTGGTGGCGTACTCTTTGGCAAGAGGCGAAAACGGGAGCACAAGGCACGCCGCTCATGTGCACGCCCTAATGGGAATCCCATATTCTCCTTTGAAAGACTCTGAAATGCTCAAGAATTCCTCGCCAAGATTAACACTCGCTTATGCTCACAGGGGTTTTCAGGACAGCTGCGAGAGACCCTGGGTCATCGTTGAGGGAATATACCCTCTAGGGTTTTGGCAAGAAGGAAGAAACTGTATCAACATGAAAATTCAAACATATTCATGCAGCTCCGTTGATCCAGTTTGTTCTTCATGATGGGAAAGGAGAAGTGCCTTTAATTAATAACAGTGACAAAGTAAGGGTTTTCCAAGTACCTTTGCCATGAGCCTGCTTTGCATCCCTGACCATGTAGTGCGCGCACTATAGCACAGGCGAGACTGCAATTGCCATCACTGCACCCCAATGGTGCAATTAGAGATGCCAAATAATGCCAAAAAAAAAAGTTCCATGCAATGAGCAGTCTGTTCTAAATTAAAATAAGCCTGTTTTGGCTCAGCATTTGTCTGCTTTGTGTTTGCTTTCCGCATACATTTGAGCAATTGAGTTTTACAAGCACAAATGTTAAAGTGCATTTCAAAGTTGCTCACAGTATTAACAGAATCATTATTTAAATCCTCACAGAATTACTTTTGCTGAGAAATCATACCTACACACAGCTAATCGCAATACAGATTTATTTTTGGCACAAAGACCGCCTGTCTTCAGCCATTACACTGACTTCCATTGTTGCAGTCTGTGAGCCCCTGCCACCTAAAATAAACTGTACAATAAGCTTCCTTAGGAGCTCTCTCTTACGCTGTGCTTGTATAACGCCTGCACAGTCAGATAGATGTCTCTCAGAGCTCCTACATGACAATACACCTATCATAAGTGAAATTTTAATATTTGTGATAATCTCACAGATTAAAAAAAATAATTTATAAATGAGAAAGTTCAAGCAACAAACAGGAAATCACAATCTCTTTGCATACTCAAGCTAAGAGGGGAAAAAACAAAAGGCTAAAATTATTCAATATATTCTTTCTGTAAGTCGTTTATTCCACTCTAGCAGAGAAAACAACTCTGTTTAGATCATGTAGGAACAGGACAGGTCATTGGAGGTCCGCAGGAATAAGATGGAAGTTCACGATAGTGGCAGAGAGAAGAGACAGAATAATGGACAGTACCCAGGCTCTTCCCTGGCCAAAGCGCGTTCAGTCTTTAATCTAAATACCGCAGTTTCAGGTGCCCCAAGGAATTCAATCTACTTTCTGCCGGAAGGTGGTTTCTCAAAAGCATGATTTGTATTCATTTCTTTTAGCAAATAAATACATGTCCTTTCATGCTTTTGACATAATATTGGCAAATGGTACATAATAACTAGTGTCTACTGAGGATGTGTGTGCGTAGGCTGGGTTTGGTTTTGTGTTAAGCCAGTTCAGTAGCCATTTCTGCCTGAACTACAGCATCCTAAGAACCACCAGGTCCTTCACGGGACAACAGATTGAAGCTTCTGTGGCCCAAATTACATGAAAAAATGAGAGATGAACCATACCAGCACTCGGGCAGATAACTAGATGGAAATTTCACAGTGTACTAAATGCCGATGGGTGCTCTGCTGATGCTTGAAACCTTTGCTGTACCTTGCCATTATTGAGGGATTACAGGACCTTCTGTACAACTGCTGAGCCTGCCAAGTCTACGAATGCTAACCAAAATCCCACACAAGCTGCTAAAATCTTCAGGGGATTTTACAAGACAAATTTCAATAATCCCTTTAAGTGCTTCTTTAGAATCAAGCATGAATTTGCCAAATCCAGGGTAGCTTATTCTTCTTAGATTCATAACACAACTAACTAGTGCTGTGTGCGTTACAAGAAATTCTGAGTGCTCAGTTGAATAAATGCTCCAGAGTTTTAATACTCCCAAACTACTCGATGTAGGAAACTGGGCTGGAAGTCTTGGGATCAAAGACACCATGAGTAGCACTGTGTTTCCTGACATCGATGAAAACAGAAAAAAGATACTGATGAACAAGGCTAATGCTCAAACTCAGTGTTCCCACCTTTTCATGGAAGCCATTAGCACTGATTAAATTTCCAGACCAGAAAAGTCTAGAAATACCAGAAAAACAGTTTTCTCTAAGGTGAATATTTTTTCTCTAATTCTATCCCAAAATAACAAATGCAAGAGTAAGGGCAAAAGAAAAATACCGTATCATCAGGCATCAGGAGGAACATACATGCACACTCACACATGCATTTTATACAGTATAAGGCAAATAGGGGCTGAACCTTTGAAGTGTAGTACAGAATAATTTATAGCACAGATCCATATTTCTTTGAGAGTGAAGTTTGATTTAGGGTAACTGTATAGGCCATAATCTAGGCGTTGAATCTCCAACAGGAGATCCTGATAGGTACTGACACCCCCCCGCATGCAGATATACTGCATTTGCCCAAGGTGAAATATCTTTTCCAGTTGCCCTCTGGATACAGCTTGTCCAACTCACTATTCCCATCCTGTCTGTCCTTACAGAAACAGCTGGGATTGGAATCTGCCTCCCCTATAACATTTCCAACACAGGGGGAAAAAAAACCCGTTGGATTGGATCACAAAAAAACAACCACCACCAACAACAAACCACAAACAAACAAACAAACAAAAAAACCCACCACAAACATAAGGAGGGAGCCCCATGGGTCTCTTAAGAAGCCAACCACAGTCATGGTCCAGAGGTGGGAAGCAAAGGGGATGTTTCAGAGCACTCCAGCTTTGAGTTTGTTCGTGCCATCATGAACCTGACCCTGCAGGGTTCACAAAGCTCTAATTTTCCTGCTGACAGTTGGAGATTACAGCACTGGTAGCTGAGCTGAGAAAATGTGCTCTAGAAGGTCTCCAAGTCAGAGAGGAAGAGAAAACAAACAGTGAGCCCCATGGTGTCACTTTCATAGTCATTTTTCTGACAGCAGCCATGCTTTTATACATGGCACTTAGAGTAAACAATTTAGAGCAAATGTTTTTTTGGCTGTGGGAAAAGGATGCTCTTTTCAGATATGCTACAGCATAGACAAACACAATGCAAAGGCAGACAAAGAGCATAAAACAGGATGGCTCACTACTACCTGTCTTCCAGTTACACTTATTACTTTTGAAGCAAGAGGACCAACGCACGTGAAGCATGGTGCAAATAAAAAGAAAAAAAAATATTCACTGTCTAACAGCGTTTTCTGAGAGAAGTTCAGAAATAGCGAAAGTACCATGGGATAAACACCTCTCATGGATAAAATGGGCTCAGCCCCATAAATAACAGACCTCATCGTCAAAAGGACACTGCCATGGTCTCCACTATGTATTGATACCTGAAAAACTAGGCTTCTATGATTTCATTTCCAATTTTAAAATCTATTAATTTTAAAACATTATTACCTCGTCAACAAAGTTTCTATGATGCTCCGCAGCAAAGGAACAAATTTTGATCTCTGACTTACACTGCTGAAAATGGATGTGAACACCCTTGCATCAGCCACTGGTGCGGACACCCCATCTCCCAGCCCGCAGTCAGGGCACACGCACATTTCAGCAGCATGGTTGTTCAGGATTAATCTTACTAATTATTCCCACCTTTGACAATACCTTGGTGTTGCACTAAGCTAACACTTTAGCTCTGCGAGATGGAATCAGAGACCAGACTTTGCTGTACAAAAGAAATCACACTAAGTGCTCGTCTTCAATTTGCTTCTCATTGATTAATGCAGACTGCTTTGCCAGCCCGTTTGAGGGAGGAAGGGGATGTAATGGTATCTGCTCATTTTCAGCTTTGAGACCTCTAGATACGTTCAGCAAGCCTAGAAAGCTTTTAATCTTTAGCATTACAGAACCATCAGAAGAGTAATTTTCCAACACTGGAAAGCAGGTGGAAATCAAAGGGAATAAAGTAATTACGAGTTTTAAGTACAACCATTTTATGAGATATAGAAGTCATTCTCATTCCTTTCCACATGTAATTGTAATTGCATTGGAATTACTTATAACAGACCAGATTTTAATTCCAGGAATACAAAGCGAAAATGTACTTTTGTACTACAGTACCATGTTAGAAGGGGATAAGAAAAACCCTCAAATAACTGCAAAGTTGCATCAAATTCACCCAAATAGAGGAATCCTGCAAAATCACAGCCCTGATATCCTAGAATCCCTTACATTAGAATACAGAAGGCTTTGGGAAACATTTGCAATTCTAGCTCCACAGTATATTTTCAAAGCATGTCAGAACACAAGAAGAGGATTAAGTTCCTTATACTGCTACTTCCTCCTCCCTCTTATAAGGATGACACTGCTAACAGGATAAAGTGAGTGACAGGGTTATATGATCATTACATAAAGGTAGTACACATGCAAAATCTTCAGAACACGGAAAAAAAATTATCAAAGAGGTTGCACCATCTGTCTGTGGAGAAAAAAACAACAGCTGGTGCAAGAAGCCGCAAGATGCCAGCCTTACAAGTGACAAGATGGGAAATGACAGGAAACAGCTTTTCACTCTTCGAACAGCAAAAGAAACGTACAGCCCGTGTTCTCGTGTTTGAAAACCTCCAGATGCTGCCCTCTTCTCACATTTCCATATCTTTGTTCATGTAACATCTGAAAGCTTTTCTATTTTTACAGAGGGAGGGGAAAAAAGCACAAAGCCATCAAATGTATATATATTTTTTTTTTCCTTGTGAGAGGATGTTGAATGAATTCTAATCATGATCATAAGAAAAAAGAAAAAGAAAAATCAGCAGTATTTGATGTGAGAAACCTTTGAAACTTTCTCCTTCTCAGAAGAAATTGCAATGTGTTTGCCTTTTGTAAAGGTTGTGTATGATAAATATTAGCTTATTCTGGGACTTATTAGGCCTGTGGATTGATTCAAGGCAATGCTAAGGTTCACCATAAATGTTTTGTAAAGGTAGCAGACTTCCCTTCAACAATATAATGTATCTCTTGTAGCACAGCTTCCAAACATCTCAGGCTTTAGGGGTGGTTTGAGCACTAGATGTGACCCCTGGGCTGAACATCCCGACCTTCCCTGTTTCTGGAAAGCACACTTCTAAGGCTGAAAAACCAAGCTGCATATTCAAAGAAAAGAAGCCATTCCACAAAATCCAGCAAGCACAGCTTCACAAGGTGAAGAAGCAGCTATCCAGAAGGCAAGGTACTGGGAGCTGTCTGTCAAATATGATCCCATAGAACCCTTGGAACTGGATGTTATTAACAACTGATACATACTTAACAACAGCAAACATACTGAAAAGTCAGTGCCACATGAAGAAACAGTCTTGCTATGGGATATAACCCAAAGGCAGAGGCACACAGTACGAGGCCCTGTGCACACTGAAGCAGAATGAAGTGGGGAGTGTACATTTCCAGGACAACATTCAGAGAAAGCTCAGCTTGAAGATGACACTGATCTGTGGATCAGGGGAAGGATCTAGACAGCCTAAGACTAATGATTTCCACCTCCCCGAGACAGATTAGTCCTTAGTTCATCTAAGCGTTTTCCAGCTGGGAGATAAACTAGGATTATTTACTCCAGACAGAAGTGAGCAAAAGGAAAGGCGTGTACTCATAGCAAAGCAATATTCTGATGCCAGACCTCAGCAGGAATTGCATCTTTACCTTACAACTACCCTGGAAGGCCACTCAGCAGCCAACACTGCCATTCACCCTTCACCATAAATGAAATGCTGCCTTCCTGATTTTTTATCTGTCCTGATAGAAATCAGAGATCTCTGCTGAGTTATTTGGTTATTGCATGCCAAAAGGGTTATATTAGAGTCTAGAGTAAGACAGCAATGCACAGATAATTGAGATAACACCCCCAATTGCTGGTAGGAAATCAAGGTGGAGCTCATTCAAGATCGCTGCTCAAGGTCAGGCAGGATGGGTGTGGAAAAGGCAGAGAACCAGCCTTATTTTCCTTATCTGAGCCTCAAGCTTTTTCCAGCTAATCCTTCATACAGTAGCAGTTGGTCTTTTGAAACAGAAGCAAGGTTTCTGAAAGCCATCCTTATTGCATTAGCGCTGGCCTACGCAGAGCAAATGGAATCATAAAAAAAACACTTTAAGCATCATCAAGCAAGCCAGCTTAGAGAGAATTTACTAGGTGCTGTTTATTTCTACCTTTGATTCTCTACATGGTCTCTACAGATCAGAGTACTTAGAAAACATAATTATTTTAATTAGGAGTAATTCAATTAGAATATCTCATTGCCAATAACAACTTCACTAATAAGAAATGAACACACTTGACTTTTTTTTTTTTTTTTATTTTTTTAATCTTACCTTTGGGGACTCTGAATACTTTCCCAGATGTGGAAGTATTTCTTTGATGTTGCATGCCTAATTCTTCTCTCCTGTAGGGTCTGATTCAGTGTACACTTAAGTCCACTGAAGTCTTCCCTTTACTTCCAGGGGCACTAGATTGTGCTTTTCTACATTGCTGTATCCCAGGAGGAATTAAGTTAATTCCAGCGCAGAAGAATAGTACAATGAGTACTCTTGCCTATGAAAATGATACTAAGTAGGTCTGGTTGGGCAACTAAATCAGTTAAAAGGTAAACAATGCAGTGATCACAGTGGGGATACCTTGCTGATGAGTCTTTACTGATACCTTCAGCACAGGAATATAACTTAAGCCTCTTCAGTAAATCCATCATAAATGAGTGGCAAGTGCAGTAAGAGTATTTTCCTCTAACAGCACAAGCTAGGTAACTTTTGAAACACGCACTGTGTAGTATGAAGCCTTGTGCAGAAAATTTGCTAAAAAGGATACAAGTCACTGGAAGTGACTGGACTGCAACTGGAGTCATGGGGAGCGCTCAGTGGTTTGCAGCTTTAATCAAAGCTGGGGTTTCAGTAAGGGAGACAAGTACCCTTGAGTCATGTAACTCATCTGCACCCTCTTACCGGGGCAGTCTGTCCATTTTAGCAATCTGGGAAACATCACTCCAGTGCACAGGTGACCTCCGGTTTGTGCTCGCTGCTCCCATGGCTGGGGTGGCACGGGGGAAGGCTACAGCTGGATGCCCAACCTAACGTTCTTCTTGGGCTGGTATGCAACCGCCTGGGGCAACCGCAGTCTGGTCTAAATTAGTGACTGGGAATCAACAGCTAAGAAAGAAGCAATTTAAGATCTGTGCTCACATGTTTGTACGCCCTTAACATCAATGGAAACCACATGGATGTAAGAATACTTTACTCTTTCTAATAATTTTCTCTCTGATCCAACTGGTAGCACTCTGAAAAACTTGCCTTGGCAAGTAGAGGTCAGTTGAGAAGTGAAAAATTAACTACTTTCACTCAGTTCATTCTCTCATCCTCTTAACTAGCGGCTGAAGAATATTTTAATGCTGATCTGCCTCAGCCTTAATTGCGATACTGTCCTAGCACAGTACAGTTTGTAGCTAGCAATAAAGGGTCCCATTATCCAAGGGTGGTACTTGAAAGCATATCTGCAAGAACAGATCTCATGATTTTAATTAAAAGCTTCCACATATTATTTTCTAAGCTAACAAATATGGCCATAGTTGTAATTATGGAATCACCCAATATAGACTCAAGATCTTGTTAACAATGATATCCTTTTTAAAATCTCATAATCTTAAAAAAATGTTGTAATTAAGTCACCAAGCAACTATATTTGTCTCCATGAAATAAAGCCAAATCTACAAATAATTGCAAATAATGCTTTTCCCAGTGGATTTTTTTTTTGTATGCCAATTAGGCTCACAAATCTGAAGCTGTCACCTTCATCTCCCGACATGCAGTCAGCTGATAGAACAGCTATAAACAAAACAGCCCAAGTCCCTCTCATTCCCTAAGACAGAAAATGAAGTTACCAACATCCATTTCTGGATGTCAGCCCCGAGAGAACAGAAAAGGGGGAAAAAAAAAATAATCCTTGGGTGTATGACAATTAAAATACTTCATCTAGCTTTTGAGAGTGTTCTGGGAAAGCTCCCAAGAGACTTCTGTGATTGCAATTCTTTGGTTAACAGCTGCCTCATGAGTCAAATTCACACGCACAACCTACAGCCACGTCCCTAGGTGTTGATGTCTTCTACCTCTAAAATGCCGCGAGTCCTGGGAGCTCTTGTTAATGAATCTCAGAGTGTGCACCTACCGTGTCTGTCACACACTCATCTAATTACACCTGGGGGGCTCACAAGCTTGAAACGATGACTTGGCAAAACTAAGGAGTTGGCAGGAGCAACAGCTGAAAAAGTTGTTGCCTTCACCTGTGACAACTAGTCATTTTGGAAGGCCCCAGGTGCAAAACTGCTGCTAAAACCCCTATCCTCGGGCATCTGCACAAGCACCTCATGAAATCCCTCATTATTTCCTCTCCTCTTCTACAGTGACCACCAGAACATCGTTGCTGTAAGCTGCTTACACCTGCTTAGGGAATATTTAGGAACAGTCAGAAACACTCAATTCAACAGTGATTTCTTCAGCATATGTAAACATGACTAAGCAATGGTCCCAAACAATAAACCAGCTTTATAACCTAAAAAAATAAAAAGTGTTCTGAAGCGTGTACTTTGATGCAAAGGAGTCACTTCGACTGCTGCTGCAGATCCTCCTGCACTCAGCACATGCAACCTGTCATGACAGCTCATCCATCGATGGCAAAAGTAACTGTACAGAAGCACAAATTCAGAGTATGGGGGAGTTTATACCCTCACAGAAAAAGGAAACAACTCTATTACAAGCCTATATTTAAAAAAAAAAAAAAAAGACAGACATAAAATTCACAAAACTTTAAACAAGGTTGAACCATCAAGATCTGAGGTGGCCCAGACTGACCATAAACTTAATTTCAAGCTCTGCTCCTTGGCCAAGTGCCTCCTCCTGCACAGGTGTCCCAAAGCCTTGAACTAACTAAAGTGAACATATGGGAAATGTGGGCTGGGCTGATGGTAACATGGGTACAGGGGTTCCTCTGACTCACTCCGTGGTTCCCTGGAGTGAAAATTGGATGGTTCCTCCCAAAATTCCCATGGCTGACAAGTTACCAAAGCATTTTCCATCAACACTATCACTGTTCCCATCTTCAAGTTCCCTAGGATTCCCCTCCTGACATGCCACTTTTCCCATTCCTTTCAAAAAATCCCTGACTTTTCTGCAGGTGAAGGGTACGTCGGGTAACCTGGCCCTCACCATCTACTTTCTGTTTCTCTATCTGAAACATCCGACTTTTCCATTCTTGTAGCTATTCAACCATCCTCTGCAGACCAGGCTGGATGAGGACATCGCCATAAACCATGGCACTATCTATACTGCTCTAACTGTGGCTCTGTATTCGGTCTGGAAGGAGGAGAGGATGATCCTTGGGGAGATCTGCACTTGAACAACTTAAAGAGTGCACACAAAAATAAATGCTGTGGAAAGTAAAAGCTCTAAGATGGCTCATCTATACCCATAATCAAGTTTTCAGAAATGCTGATGAATCCCAGCAGCTATAAAGCATGGGAGTTACAGGTCTGTTGCATTTCTGAAAGTCAGGCCACCAAGTACATTTTTTAAGATCCACTTAGCTAACTTCAAACAACAGTCTGAAAAGCATGCCCTCCCCTTTTCTAGCATCATTTTAGAAAAAAACAAAACAAAACAAAACAAAACAGAAAGCATTTGTGAGAAAACACACTGATACTCAGGTAGGTATTTGACTTTTTTCCTTCCTAAGTTTAACAAAAGCCCGGATCTACCACTCAAATTAAACAGTGTGCAGTAAAGCATTAAGTCTGTATTCAACAAGTTTAATTACTGTGTAAATGAAAGAAATTATTATTCATTCATGACATTTATTTCAGTTCCAGTGCTAGCTGCTTTTATAAAACTGGGATTGAGGGGTGCGGGGGCTGTCT